>NC_141164.1:92015199-92169271 GCF_053477565.2 Lygodium microphyllum
GTCAAGAAGTAGGGAGTATCACGAAATCCCATAGATCAAAAGCGTCGAGGATGCACTCAACTTTGCATGATCAAAGAGGGTAGCTTGTCCCATCCAACTTTTCTAAGGTGGGATGAGAGGGTAAGATAGGCACCTGCATAGAGGGTGCCATGATAGCCTATCATGATTTGGTGGCCATGGAAGATGAAACAAGGAGAGAATGATATGATGGTGATTAGGAAGGAGCCTAGCCATGCTCCATCCTGCAATCCACATAACAATCAAGGAGAGAATGATATGATGGTGATTAGGAAGGAACCTAGCCATGCTCCATCCTGCAATCCACATAACAATCACTGTGTCGATCTCAATGGTCTAAATGACGATCCTCATGGTTAGAGCTTTGTGAAGACTGGTCATCACAATCTTGGTTGTCACTTCGACAGTCCAGTCTCGCGATCCCAATCCCCCAGCCATCATGGTCTACCATCTGAATCCTTCAAGAAAACCTGTAAAAAACACATAAGAGTAGCACCTAATGCGGGAGACCACCTGAATGATGATAGCCTCCGCCTACTCAGGGCCCCATCTATCTGCTGAGCAGCAACATATGGTGTGCAGCAGAGAAGCTTAGGGAGTATCCAAGGTGGAAAGTGGAAAGGCCTGATCACTGCTGTCCAAGGAGGCTGATTTGCAAAACCCAAGTTTGACAGGTGGCTGGAGGCAGAATCACAACCTGTTTGCCTTCAAACAGGCTGTGAATGATCACATGGCCTTTGAGATGTCTTCCCTGCCAGAAACGCAGTAACCACGAGCAGATAAGATGACATTAGCAACAGTGGAGTAGTCGCCCAGCACAAGCAGGTGCCACCCAGGATGCAGGAACTGGTGGCTGCATGAGAACCACAGCCTAGAATGTGTCACCAGCAGCTGATGGGGGTTGCCCAGCTGTCATGACAGCTGTCAGGGACAAAACACAGCACCTGATGGAGAGGGAACAGCTGAAAACAGAGCTGAAAACCCCTTTGACATTAAAAGTCGTTTCCAAGGAACAATCTAATGACTCAAGGCCAAACCTATCCCAAGCACAAACTAGCACCTATCCTCCACAACTTTTGCCAATGTCCCTAGTGCCCAAATGGAGTTTACCAATCATCATAGCTCACATTTCAACTTAATCTCACACGTGCATACAACATGTCTACAACTCTATCCCGAAAGAAATAAGTTAAAAACACCTACACAACATAATTGTCCCAGCAAAAGTAAGTTAAAAATTCACAAACCCATGACACAAATCTGGCAGAAGTGAATGCAACAATGGAAGCATAAAAGAATGCTGAAATGACTGCCGTACACAAGATAAAAGAGAAAGGGAAGAGAAAACACAAGAACACTGCAAAAGAAGAGAACTCAGAGATCTGCTCAAAATATGGAATCCATATACCAAACACAAGACAATCGCATATAATAGTGAGTCACTTGCTGCGTCGACACTGGCACTAGCATTGGCTCCCTCTCTCCATAGAGCATGCATTGGATCTGCAAGTGATGAATGACTAATTGTGGAGGAGCCTTAACAAATAGGCCAAAAAGAATGCAAATAATGCATTAGGTCGTGCAGCATAAAATGCCAAAATAATCATCATACAAACCATAGGCATATACCCATAGCCCAAACTCACACATGAGCTGACTAGACTGCTAACACAAGCACCTAGGTCCTACCAAAACCCTATTCCTAAACCCATAGCCCAAGAGCAACTACTAACATTAGAATGCCTCCTAAGGACCTTGTAGAGCCATTTATATAGATTAATCAAGCTTCTAAGGATCCTACAACATGCAGTCCCATCCATGAGGCCCTTGACTATGCCAAAAGTACAATAGCAAGATCCAAGGAACAATCTAATGACTCAAGAACAAATCTGTCCCAAGCATCCCACTAGCACCTATCCTCCACAACTTCTGCCAATGTCCCCTAGTGCCCAAATGGAGTCTGCCAATCACCATAGCTCACATTTCAACTTAATATCACGCATGCACACAACATGTGTCCAACTTAATTGTTCCAAGAGAAATAAGTTAATAATTCACAACCCCGTGACACCAATCATCTAGGTCATACCAAAACCCTATTCCTAAACCCATAGCCCATGTGAAAGGAGCAACTACTAACATTAGAACGCCTCATGAGGGACATTGTAGAGTCGTTTATATAGATTAATCAAGCTTCTAAGGATCCTACAACATGCAATCCCATCCTTAAGGCCTTGACTATGCCAAAAGTGCAATGGCAAGATCCAAATCATTAATTCCCACCATGAGAGTAGGCCACCACACCACTTTGTCGTGGATACTTATTCTCTATGTTAGAGTGCCCAACAAGAGACATTATTAAATGACTCCATTTAACATTGCGGTTGCATTTCCCTCCCTCGATTTTGTTGTACCTCCTAGGTAGTCATAGGTACTACTTTCATTTTCATTTTCACTGCCATTGGTAAAGGTATCGTTCATGGATATATATGCAACGTTTAGGGTCTAATATATGCCTTTTGAAGTAGTTAATCTCTCTATTTTTTATGTTCAAGGTAAATTAATCTCTTCTTTTTTTTGTAATAGGTAATTGTATTAATCACAATAAAGTACAAGATTACAAGATGCAAGATGGATCTGGCCATTGTGCATAGACAGGTCACACAGCGCTCTCTCTCTCTCTCTCTCTCTCTCTCTCTCTCTCTCTCTCTCTCTCTCTCTCTCTCTCTCTCTCTCTCTCTCTCTCTCTCTCTCTCTCTCTCTCTCTCTACACACACACACACACATCATGGTAAAGAAGCGGCAGAAATTGCCATATGCCAAGGAACCAAGTCTTTCCTGGACAAAAGATCAGTGTGCTAGACAAGATACCGATGCAAGAGACCTTTCAACTCAGCAAGGTCTCTCTCTCTCTCTCTCTCTCTCTCTCTCTCTCTCTCTCTCTCTCTCTCTCTACACACACACACACATATATACATATATACATGCACACGTGTACATGTGCATGCACACATGTGAGAGAGGTGCGTGTGCACAGTGTATCAAGATGGAACAAAAAGCAGTATTTACCGAATGAGGGAATATGGGACCAGCTTGGAGACAGCAATATGAAATTGCAACAATTTCATTAGGCCAAATTGTAAGTTATTCACAAAGATAATGCATGTACCTTACAACATATATAAACATAATGGGAACTTTCAAGAATGAGCAACATACTTGCAGCTAGGGACTTCACTGCCTGCACAACTAGCCAGCAAGACTCGTTACTTGACACATCAAAGCCAAGTTTCAAAAGATTGAAATACAAAGAACACTTCACATCATAGCGTGTGGAAGGCGCTTGTTGGATTTTGAAGCACATAGCTTATCCATTGTCAATTACATGGAGAGATGGCCATCATCCAAAAGCTTCACTTATATCCTATAAGGCACGGGCCAGGTAGAATGACAACATTGGCCTCATGTCCATGTTAACAAGAGTGATATATGTTTTAGATTTGGGTTTTGAGACTTTGTCAGTAGTTAGTGCAATAACTAATATTGCTCAGTAGTGTCACCTTCATTTCAGAGGGTGTGGCAATTCTAGACTTGCAAACAACAGAACCTCTCTAGATAGATTCTTACCACCCTTGCAGCTTGTTCCTCGATCATCTTGCCATAGGCCATGTTCGGCAGCTAGATCATGATGCCATATACTCCATTGGCCATTTCCAGCGGCTAGATCATGAAGCCATATACTCTAAAGAGTGTTGCTGTTCGCAAGTTGCACATTCGAATTGGTTTGTGGAAAGAATTGTGCAATTGGTCAAAGCACATGCAATAGGCAAATTTGAACATCTGGTGGAGGCGTTGCCAGCTATTGTGTTATAAATGATAGTGCTTCTGACCACTCGTATGCAAGTGCCTACCTTATTCCTTTGGCTGCCACCATTATAGACAGTTGTCTAAGGACTAGTCCTTGAATCCTATCAACATAAGACCGAATCTCCCTCCCTCTCTGTGGATCTCCTTCTCCAAAAACTGAGAGGACTTGCGGGCGTGCATGACGCGTCGAATAGGGGGCGGGAACCAGATCTAGGTTCGTGACCAAAGTGCACTGCAACAGACCAGTTGAAACTTTCCAAGCACTGAAAGCACCAAAAACCGACCTTCGAGTCCGAAGCAAGCTATCCATGTTTTGAAAATCGTCCAGAGCACCTGCCAATGGCAATATTTGACTGTCAACAGAAATCCCCTCAGCTAGAAACCAAACAATTGTACAGCACGAATGTATATCTAATAAGGAACAGCCTGACAAAACAGATACAGAGCCAAGCGACGAACTATTTGCAATCTGACTAACCGAACTTTGTGGCAAAATCGGAATTATAATCAACGACCAGTATTGGCAAACATGATTTAACAGCGAAAGTAGTTTAGGCAACGCACTGTCCAGAAGGTCGTCTAGATCGTCGTGACCGGCCGCCATAGCTTCTGCCTCACCGATCAGCCTGGTTGCTTGCGTAGCGTCCAAGTCCTTATTAGAAGCTGATTACCTTCCAATAGATTGTGTCACCGCCGCTCGCGTTTACACACACACACACACATGCTTTTCTGAATCGTGGGGGCACCTATGCATCAGCATATATAGCATACTACCCCGCCCTACATGTACCTATGCATCAGCATCAGCATATATACTACGCCCTACGCCCCTGACAGCACCAGTGCTTCGCACTAGTGTGGTTGCATCCTAAGACACACTTCATATGGTAAGAGGGTTTTCATATAAACATAGCATTTTAGTATTGTGATTCGCATATCATATTGATTTTATATTTCTTACTCTAAATCACACAAAAGCTATCAAAAGAAACCCTATATGTAATCTAATGTTATGCTTTTACAATAAGTTTATCATATTACACTTGTTATGTAATGTGTGTATGTGCTACAAATTCATTAACCCTTAATTGATCTCTCATCTATTCTTTCTTCCAATCATATACTCTAATTTTTTTACTTACCTTTCTACGTGCGAAGAATTGGGAGAACGGCCAATCCTTTGCACTAGTTTTAGTAACAATATGGCACTTCACATCTTAAGATGTGCTTCCTATGAGGTAAAAACATATGGCACACACATTCTCTCTCTCTCTCTCTCTCTCTAGTAGTCAACAACAACAGCCTACAACAACAGCATGCATGCAACACATGAAATACTTTAGAACATATATAATAAAACATTAATAATATAATAATACTTATTTTATCATGCATTTAATGTTATTGTAATATGTGATGTATCATAATACATGTATCACATGTTAATATGATATGTAAATGATAATACATTACATATAATATTTAATAAACATTTACATACCATAATACATAAAATTAATATAGTAATTAATATTTTTACCTTTTAATAGTGAAATTTATTATATAAACATTTCAATTATTACTTTCGATCATAAACATTAAAATGCTTTTATTCTTAAGTGATGTTTAAATCAATTAAAAAAATGTTAAAACAAAATACTAATACTAACACTTTAATATTATTATGACATTTATTAGATTAGAAATAAAAGTATTTACTTTAATTTCTAATATGATGTAATCAAAGTATTGTTTTAAATCTTTAAATTCTAAATATGTTATTTTATTATTTACTTTAATTTCTAATATGATGTAATCAAAGTATTGTTTCCAATCTAGTATATCAATAAAGTTATTTTTATGATATAACATATTATATTGCAGAGGGCCACAATTGAATATCACCCAACCCTTTTGTATTAGCTTTCTCCCCTTTTATTACAAACGGTCATAATGCCAAGAACCATGTCATGTGTGGGTTGTTCGAGTTTGTTACATGCCCCAAGTTGGCATGCCATGTTAGATGGCCATCACACCTCCCCCCGAGGGAAAGATTAAATGTGTGTGGTTGAGTTGTAGATAGCCTTCTTGGGAGTGGTAAGAATGATTGGTTGGGATGGAAATATTCATTTGTTTTGGCGGGTTTCTCTTTTTGTGTGGTCATGTTGCTCCCGCCTTTTCTCTTACATTTCATGGCTCATGTTGCTACCCTAGCCCATGATTTCAAATGGAGAAGTTATTGTCATTGTGGTTGATGTTTTCCATGATTTGTTGCTGGACTTTTGATTATTTAACATGTTGTTCATTCTCTAGTGTATTGGGCAATTATGCTTCTCATCTGTGGCCAATAATATTTGCTTCTTACTTGAGATAACAATTTGTGAAATCCAAGATGGCCGAACATAGGATGTTTGTGATAGTACTCCATGTATTCATTTTGTAGTGCTCTTGAGACATAAAGCCTTGAAGTATAAAAGATTGTTGATGATTTGAATTCTTTTTGTGTAGGGTTGATTGTTGTTTTGTTTGATGCTAAATATTATGTCTTTGATGTTATCATCTTCTCATTGCATTTTAGATAGCATGTTCTCATCTATTGGCGATTGACAGACATGTGTGTGTACTATTAGGTTTCTGGATAGACAATCAACTATTACATTTGCTAATCCTCTCATGTATTTGATAATGATATTGTATTCTTGTAGTGCAAGTATCCACCTTAAGAGCCGGTCACAAGAGGATGCGCCTTTTGCATCTTGGGAATTATAAGCTGACAATTTGTCTCAATGGTGAAATTGTTTACCATGAAGGTATGGATGCAATTTGTTGACCACCCACACTATTGCCAAGAGTTCTTTTTCTATGGTGTTATAGTTTTCTTATGATCACGTAAGAGACCTACTTATGTAGGATACTGGTTGCAATTGGTTGTTATCGTTTTGTTGAAGTAGAATAGCTCCTAACCTCTCATTTGATGCATTTGTATGCAATTTGAACTCTTTAGTGAAATCTTGATAGAGCTAAGCCTTGTTGAGTATCATCTCTTTCTTCAGTTGATGAAACCTCTGCTCACATTGTTGTGTCCATAGATATTTGTTGCCTTTCTTGAGTAGGTTTCTTACAGGTTGTGTTTTTGTAGCTAAGTTGGTGGGGATAAACCTTGTTGAGAAGGTTACTAGGCTTGGAAAACTTTGTAAATTTTTGGATGTTGTAGGTCATGGAAACTGTTGGACAACATTGATCTTAGTTGGATCAATGCTAATTCCTTTTGTGGAGATGATGAATCCCAAAACTTTCAAACTCATTGCGCCTGTTTGCATTATCTTGGTTGAAGCTATAGGTTGCACTTTTTAATCCTCTCTAGTACCTATATTGATCACTTGTTTATGCTTGTCCCATGTGGTTGTGTGTATAAGGATGTCATCTAAGTAGATAGCGAGGACATATTTGTCAATGAGATCTCCAAATATCTTGTTTCCCATTCCCACTGAAAGGTGCTGCCAACATCACTGAGGCCAAATGGCATTCTTGTAAACTGAAACAACCCTAATGTTGTTCGGAAAGTTTTTTTATGTGCATCATGGGCTACTAATGTTTTTTGCCAATATCCGAATGCAAGATCCAATTATGTAAAATATCTTGACTTTTCGAAGATGTCCAAGAGATCATCTAACTGTGGGAGTGGATAGACATCATGTTGTGTGATCTTATTTAAAGGTCTAAAATCAATGCAAAATTTGTAGGTCCCATCATCTTTTTTCACTAGATGTGGTTTGGACGCCCAATCATTGGATGAGGGTATTATGATGCCTTTCTTTATCATGTATTTGATAGCTTCATTGATGCAATGATTTTCTTTAGGAGACTTCCTTCTCATGTCCATCATGATTGCCGGGGTTGTTTCCATCCTGATTTCATGACACATGGAAAGAATAATTTGATTAGTGATTTTGTGTTCTTTAAATAGCTCTTTATATTGTTTTAGGATGTATCTTCTCTTTCCTAAATAGTGGGAGTGCGTGAAGGAGTTGTGTGCATGAAATTTCTTCTCTATTTGCTAGCGTTATTAATGGTATTGTGTTGTATTTAAATTTGATTGTGCGAATCCTCAAATTTAATATAGCTTGTATGTGAAGGAGCCAATCTAGTTCTAGAATCATTTCAAAGACTTGTAATGGTACGATGTAGAATGATTATTTTTCTTTCATGTCCCCTAGCTATATAGTGAGTGTTGTGTTTTTGCTCGTGCGATATATTTCCAAATAATACTGCAATGGGTGTTGTTTGAGTGATTTATGCATCTAGTGTGGTGGCTAATGTGTGACTTATTGACGATATTATATTTCATGTGTATATGAGGGCTTCAACTTCTTTGTCATGTATTGTCACTTTGATTATACATACTCTCCTACATGAAGACCGCTAGTTCGTTTGACATTGTGAATGTGTGGCCTTCGTCATCCATTCACTTGGATGTTTTTCAGAACTACTCCAAAATCCACTGGCTCATGTGTGACGATTTGTTAGTTTTGTATTTGTGTCCATTGAAACTTTTAGTAGTATTTTTTGATGTGGCCATAGTTATTACAATAGAAGCATTTGGGTCTACTTTGGCTATCAGTATAGCTAGAAGTAACCTTCGGTTGATGTTTTGTGTTGGGGCATGGTTTGTAAGTTGTTGTCTTGTTGCATGATTTGAGTGTTTTAGATGTCCATCTCCATTGGTGTGGGTAAGTCACATAGGACTTTTGTTGCTAGTTGTTGGATGGTGTTGGTGGTTTCAAATGGTTGTTTGCTTCAATTGTTTGGGCAAGTTGTATAGCCTAGTGGAAAGTGGTTGGACCTTGATCTCTACAATCTAGCTCAAGATGTCTTCTATGGGTAGTCCATTGAATGACTTTGGATGCACTTTGGGGTCTAGCTTGAATCCTTGTTGCTAAGGTTTGCTATGGGCCATGACTAGCACTTGATTCGTATAGTTAATTTGCATCATTAGTGAGAAGATTGCATGAAACATTTATTGTACAAAGTTTTGATGTGTTTCTTGGGCAAATTCAAGATCCATTGAAGCATCTTTGAAGTGAGGTGACAAAGAGTGAGCATGAGGTGATGTAGCTTTGCTCATTATGATTGATGCTTGTAGGTGTGGTAAATTCTTGTTGGTTGCTCTCTCTTTGTGGTTTTGTTGTGGTCCCTTGTGATAATGGGAAGCACAAGATAGCAAGGATGATTTTCAAGTATGAAGGAAGAGTTTGGTGATGTGTGAGGTAGAGACACAAGAGAGAGCAAATAGGGCGAGTGATGAAGGTGTGAAGTGCAAGAAACCTGCTGGATGTCTCCACCAATGTAGAGGGCCATAATTGAATATTAGCCAACCCTTTTGTATTAGCTTTCTCCCCTTTTATTATACAAATGGTCATGACGCCAAGAACCCCATCATGTGTGGGTTGTTAGAGTTTCTTACATGTGCCAAGATGGCATGCCACATCATATGGCCATCTCAATATATTAGAAGAAGTTATAATATCATAATATTAATGAATTTTATCGATATTACATTTAAACTTCACTTGATAAAAAAGTTACTATCAGTTAGATGTTATGAACTTCATATTTTTTGAATAATTTATTCTAAATGTTATTTTATTATCTACTCTAAACTATAATTTAATTCATCAATGCTCAGGTCATAACATGCAACGGGATGGGCGTAGCCTCTCCGTCGAGTGTTTCAACTCCAAATAGCCCCAATGGTATTGATGGCACTATCACCAAACTAGAGGGTGATTTTCATTTGGGGCAATTGGCAATAGGTGGGTGATTCCACACTCTAGGCATCTAAGGTCAGCCTTCTCTCAATTGGCTTGCTACCTCTCGAGGGGCAACGAGAAGAAATATGCCCTAGGTGACCACAAGTCCAACATGCGATCGGCTCTTGGGTCTGCCCTCCTAGGCATCTACCTCTACCTCTACCTAATGCCATCACCGACACACTAGTCGATAGTCCATGAGAATAGGATTGCGCTCTTTGTCTAACGAGACGTAAGGGTTCACGTATGCTTCCTCATCATTTGGCTCCTACATGTAGTGGACTGGAGCATCGCTTGGTGGGTGGGTTACGAAAGGTCCAGGTGGCCAAGGTCTGCCTGTGGGATTAATCTCCATTCTAGGGATGGCTGGTTATGTGTTGTTAGGTGCTAGAAAATCCAATCAGGCTCCCCTTCCAAAGAATTTTGGTGGCCTATTCCCTAAGTATGGCTGGGTGTATGGAAGTCTCCTTGGTAGTCTACAATGCATAGCATCATGGCTGAACCTGCCGCAATTAGTGCAAGGTTGGGACTGAGGGTCCTAACATTTTACTGGAAGGTGGTTTCTGCCGCAATGCATGCATTGGATATGTGGGCATGTAGGTGTCATCACCATCTCTTGTAGCTTAGCTAGCTCCAACTTCATCTATGCTAGCTCTTGGCTCCAGTCAATACTTTTCCCTTTGTCTTGGGTGCTTGGGAGGACTGTCCGTTCGCTAGATATCGTGGCTTTCTCTAAGGATCTAGAATTAGCATTATCTTAGTCTGAGCTCCTAGAGCTTCTCTTATTGAGCTGGTCGTCCACTCGTATGGCCCCTTTGAAGACACTAGCTAGTACATCTCTTTGCAAGCTTGAGTTGCTTGCTAAGGCCTTGTAGAGTTTCTCACTGTAAATTCCGTTTATGAACATTGTGGAGACCACTTTTTCGTTGGGTTGTTCGTTAGATGGGATTCTCTTAAAGAGACTCCGCACATGGGTAATGTAATCCCTAATGTCCTTGTCCTTTTGCTTGATGTTCATCAGTTATACTATGAGGTTGTTGGAATACCCAGCATCGAAGAACCTTTTGATGAAGAGATCCTTGAGGTTGTTGAAGTTATTCCATTCCACCGCATCTAGATTGGTGTACCATATCCTACCCTTGTCACCTAGGCAAAGGCCAAAGGCATGGGAGCGTTGGGCAAGATCTGTGAGGCCGTTGGCTTTGCAAACTTGCTCAAAGTTCTCTACAAAGTTGTATGTGGTGGGGGTAAAGGTGCCTCTACCTAGCCACCCATGTATTACTACACTGATAGTCTCTGCCACTACACACTACAATCACCGTCATCGTCACAGTCACTTTATTCTTTATTTTTTATTCTTTTAGTGATAGTTTAAATAAAGGAAGGCCCGATCACACATTGTGACTGTTGGAGTTCCCATTTGGTCTCTCTCTCTCTCTCTCTCTCTCTCTCTCTCTCTCTCTCTCTCTCTCTCTCTCTCTCTCTCTCTCTCTCTCTCTCTCTCTCTCTCTCGTGCAAGCTTTGATCCTTCTCACCTTTCAAATAGTATCAAAGCATAGTTGCTTGAGCATTCAAGCTTGGTTCATGACTCCTTTAGCATTCATTCGAATCTCTACACCATTGGTTCTCACTCTTAGCAGCCGTATCCGACTCCTTCGAGCTCCGATCACTCCTTGGCTTCCCAAGCACCTACCCAACCCATTTGGGCACCCTCAAGGCATTCCTTCAGAGGTACTGGAGCTCTCTTTTATTATTTTACTTCAGTCCATAGGTTTTGTGAAGTAGGGCAGCCATGTCCTCTTGCTTCTTGTGATGCCTACTCTCTACCGGTAACTTTGCTCTTCAAGAGGGAGCTCCTATGTGTCCTTGACTACTTCCCCAACCTTGCCTTCACCTTGCTCAGCCCTTCCATAGGCTCCAAATCATTTTGGGCTTGAAGACCTGCAAAAAAATCATTTTTTTTTACTTCAACCCTCCCTTGGCACTCATTGGCAGCTTGAAAACACTTCATTTGGGACTTCGGAACACCCCCTCGATGCTCGACATTGGTGGTTATCATTGGCATTGATTTATGGACTGATTTACCTCAGTCTAGGACTATTTTCCATAGTCCATAGGTAGCCACAAACAATGTTACATCAACACTTTATGTTTATGCTTGGTTAGCATTAACATTGATCCCGAATGCTCCCTGAATGCTAGGGGAATGTGTACTTATGATGTGGGATGCTTTTGGGGCTGAATTTACTTAGTCATTGACTATTTTACATAGTCCACAGGCAGCTCGAAATAGGGTATCCCTCTGTCATTACACTTTATGCTCATGCTATATAGTCATTTGATGCCCGATTATGCTCGGTTGGTGCCTATACATATGGGAAAGTATGCCTATGGTTTGTCTATGGTTTTGAGCTTGGATTGACTCTGAAGCTCTTTTGCTTATGCTTGGATATGCCTGTTGATTTCGGGCTATGTCTTGGATGTATACATTGATGTAGTGACTCTCGGGGATCGACACAAAGCTTGGATTTGCTCTCGAATCATTGGTTGAGCTTGAGCTCGCTTCGCATAGCATTTGGATCTTCATCTCTAATGTACTTTGCTTATGTCTAATCGGTCTTGACATGCTTGGCCTATGTCACTACTACATGCCAGTTGCATTGTTTGGAGTTGGATGCTACTGAGCCTTGCTTTGTCTTGACATTTGATTGCCCGGAGCTTACTTTGGCTATTTCTCAGCTTGCCAAAGTTACAGTTTGAATGTACTTGATGTCTATGGATGCTATGTACGGATGCTACATGGTCTATATGCTCATGAGGTCTTATTGATGCTTGATCTTGGATCTTTTGGCATTGATGCTATCATATACCCTTGTTGAGCTTCTTTGCTTGATATTTACGGCGTTTGTACCAGTGTGAGCATTTTGATATGCTTGACAGACATTGAGAAGGTGATTTATGCTACTTGAGCATTCGGATACTTGAGACTGGGATCTTCACTTGGATGTTGCATGGTTGATATGCGGTGGTCCTCACAAATGTACTTGGACTGATTTGGGCTTTGCACTCCCTAAGCATACACCTCTTTGTGTCAGGTCTTGCCAGTGTTGTGTATACTTTGCCCTATTACATAGGGGGTGTGCCGGCTTACTGACGGATTCATTTGACATGCTTGGATATTTGCTCGATGTTCGTATGATTGTCACATGCTGATTTATTCCCGCTTAATGCTGGTTATGCTTTGACAGTCAGTGGTTGACTTGGCGTATTCATTTTGCCTATAGTTTGCTCTCATTGTACCTAGCTATACTTTATTATAGCAAGCGGTTATGCATGGATTGACGTGGAATTTTCATGCTGAATCATCTTGATTTTATGTACTTTTGATGGTACTTGGTGGGTAGCATCATTAGCTATTAGTTCATGGTCATTTTGCCTTGGTTTTGGTGGTATTTTAGCTATTTACAGCAGAAAACATCAAGCAGTTTTGAATTGTTTTCACCATTTTGGATTGTAGTATGGCATCTTCTTTCACTACTGATAGTGCTATCTTCAACATCACTAAGCTTGATGGTACGAATTATGCCTATTGGAAGAGCCAAGTTTGGCAAGTATAAGTGTAGAAATCGTAGATCAACCCACTAAGGATGCATGGAGAGCAGCCTAAAACTATGACTGATGTTGACGAATGGGATAAGCTTGATGAGTTATGTAAGTTCATTCTCATTTTGTCTCTCACTGAACATGTGCATTACAATGTGGTTGAGGAAGCACAGAGTGCTTGGCAGCTTTGGGATAAGATTGTATTGGCTGAAGCAACTTATGGACCTGTGCATGAAGGAGAATATGACAATGTCTGCTCATTTGAGCCAGTTCCATGCTATTCTCAAGAACTTGACTTCGCAAGGCATTACCTTCAATGATGAGGTTACTCCATTGTTTTTGCTTAGCACTCTCAGTGAGTCATGGGATGTATTCCACACTGCCTTATGTGCTCCTGGTACTATTTTGAACTTGCCTGATGTAGAGAGTGCTTTTCTACAGGAAGAGATCAACCGTAAGAACTTGGATGCCTCTCGTGTGTCACATGCTTTGACTATTAGAGGCAGAGATAGTAATGGAAAGAATGACCGTGGGATGGCCATGGCAGAGACTCGTAGAAGTCTAGGTCTAAGTCGTGCAGCAAGCCTCATGGAAGAAATGCTAATGTGGCATGTCATCATTGCGGCAAGAAGGGTCATATATGCCCACAATGTCATGATTTGTGTAATGAGAAGTGCAAAGAGAAGAGGAAAGACAAAGTACAAGAAAAGTCCTCTGATCGCAGCATGATACCTGCGAAATCCAGTGTGAAAATCGAGGAGATAAATGTAATGCAAACTGATGACTCCGATGGGGAGTACATACTTGCAGCTAGTTCTTGTGATGCTCCGCCATTGACTGAGGTTCTGACCGAGGTTCACTCTATGTATGCGCAATGTTGGCTTTTGGATTCTGGTGCTTCATTTCATGCTACACCATGCCGTGAGTGGTTCTATTCCCACTGCACTATCTCTGGTTCAGTTCGCTTGGGTGATGACAAGTGACTTGCTTTTGTTAACATTGGGGATGTACGTATGCAGTTCTCTACTGGCAGTACTTTTCTGTTACAGGATGTACATCATGCATTTGCACTTACACGTAGTCTTATGTCTATATGGCAGCTTGATGATGTTGGATTTCATGTTTCATTTGGGGATTCTACCTGGAAGTTCACCCGTGGTAGACTTGTGCTTACTAGAGGTGGCAAGGCTGGCAGCCTCTATCCTCTTGTAGTTAATGGGTCCTTTGTTGACCATGTTTTGTCAGTCAGTTCCATCCCACATGTATCTCTTTGACATGCTTGTTTGGGCTATATGTCCTTGAAGGGAATGAAAATGCTTTCTAGTTTGCAGTACTTACCACCCCTTGACTATGCATGTTTTGATTCATGTGAGCATTGTCTTTATGGCAGACAGACTAGGAATACACATAAAAAGTTTGGTAGGACATGCACGAGTAAGCCCTTGGCATTGGTACATTCGGATGTTTGTGGACCTATGCCCTGTCAATCTATGGGTGGTGTGAAGTATTTTGTGATATTCATTGATGATTTTTCACGTAAAGTCTGGGCTTACCCAATTAAGCTTAAGTCAGATGTCGGCTATGTTTCAGAGATGGCTTGCATTGGTTGAGAGCCAGACTAGGCATAGACTGAAATGCCTTAGGACTGATAATGGGGGAGAATATGTGTCATGTGCCTTTGAGCAGCTATGTGACGAGAGGGGTATCAAGCATCAGTTGACCGCCCCCTATATCCCATCCTAGAATGGTTTGGCTAAGCAGATGAATAGAACCATCCATGAGCATGTACGCAGTATGCTTAGCCATGTGGGCCTACCACAGAGCTTTTGGGTTGAGGCAGTTAGTACAGATGTGCATGCCATCAATAGATCACCTTCCAGCGGTTTGGATTTTCAGGTTGTAGAGGAGGTATGGACTAGGAAACCTTCGTTTTATGCGTATCTACGTGTCTTTGGATGTGAGGCATTCTACCATGTGCCCAAGGACAAGCGGACTAAGTTGGATCCTAAGAGTGTCAAATGAATTTTCCTTGGCTATGGAGATGCATGCGAGATGGGTTATCGCCTTTGGGATCTGCAAGCGCAGAAAGTCATTCGCAGCCATGATGTAGTCTTCCATGAAGACAAGATGCATAGGTAGCCTGAGAAGGTGGTAGAGATATGCAGGGTTATATTCCACGAGGAGCCACGTGCTCCTGCACAGCTAATTGGACAGTCTACAACAGCAGTTGGTACACATGGCCAGGGTGTTGGATAGGATGCTAGACATGCATTAAAGCCTACAATGAGAAGGTCTACTAGAGCTAGACGTCCACCGGATAGATTTGAGCCCTCAAAGCATTATGTCTGGGTTACATATGCAGGAGAGCCTCTCACCTATGATGAGGCTATGTGCAGGGGTGACAATTACTCTTGGGAGAGGGCTATGCAATCTGAGATGGACTCCTTGCATAAGAATATGACTTGGGATTTGGTTGCATTGCCTAATGGCAAGAAGGCTTTACCATGAAAATGGGTGTATAAGTTGGAAAGTACCCCTATGCATCGCAAACCAGCTTATAAGGCAAGACTTGTTGTTAAGGGTTTTAAGCAAGAGCATGGAGTTGACTTTGATGAAGTATTTTCTCTTGTGGTCAAGATGACCACCCTACGCTTGGTTTTAGCCTTAGTCATGTAGCTTGACTGGATGTCAAGATTGCATTCTTGCATGGGGATTTGCATGATGAGATTTACATGGAGAAGACTAAGGGCTTTACAGAACCTAGCAGGGAGCACCTAGTGTGCAAGCTGAAGAAAATTCTTTATGGCTTGAAGTAGGCACCTAGGGAGTGGTATCATAAGTTTGATGCCTTTATGCAGTCACAGGGCTACAACAGGAGTGATATGGATCCGTGTCTTTACACGAAGATAGCCCATGATGGCTCATTGCTTATTTTAGTACTTTATGTGGATGATATGCTGATAGCAGGGAGAGCTCACGATGAGTTGGATGCTCTTAAATCTCAGTTGAAGAAGGGCTTTGAGATGAAGGATTTGGGATAGGACTCTCACATTCTTGGTATGCGCATTAAGTGTGATAGGCATTAGGGACTACTCTACCTCTCACAGAGGGAGTACATTCATAAAGTCCTTGAGCGTTTTCGCATGCAAGACATGATGCCTACTGGCTATCCATTACCTTCTTATGTGAAGGTCTCATAGGCCGATTGTCCACAGACAGATGAACAAAGGGCTGAGATGGCCAAGATCCCTTATGCATCAGCTGTGGCCAGTTTGATGTATGCCATGATAGCTACCCATCCTTTGTAGTTGGTGTTGTGGCACGCTATATGGCTACGCCTAGCAAGAAACATTGGAATGCCATGAATGGTATCATGAGATACCTGAAAGGCATAGCAAATATGTGTATTTGCTACTATCAAATAATAATATTAAGACACTCAAGAGCAGAAGGACGAGCCTCATCGGTCCTTCTATTCCAACTATTTAGACTGACTTTTTTAAGCCTTGCATGCACGAGGTATGCACTTGCATTAATGTTCCAATCATAAGCCTTCTAATCCTCATGTAACCTGTGCACTACAACCTCTACACACTTAGTGAGATCTTGTAACTGCCTCTAGCTTTATATGGTTGGTTTTTCCATATCTAAACTTAGCAAGGTTCTACTCATGATAGCCTTTGTACACTTAGTGTTTTTTATGGTTGTGATTTAGAAGGGGTGTTGAGAAATATGCAATCACACTCTTATGACAGCCTCTTTGTATGGAGTAGTAAGGCAAGGAACATGCAGCATTAGAAGAGCTGTCTTGTATCCCATAGGCATAGTGAGGAAAAGTGGTACCATCTGAAAACTATAAAAGAATATACTTGATAATCATTTGAATGCAATGTTATTGTACTTTGTATTTTCAATCTATGTCTATGCCTCCTCAATATTGTGTTTATAAGTCCAAGATAATCTATCTTGGAGCCTAATTCACTTGAGTAATACTCTCATTCATCATACTTCTAGTCTAGAGTTCCAACCACCATAGCTAAACCATTGCTCAAGATTCATGTTTTTAACACTACTAAATCAAACGGTGCATAACTAACCATACTAACCGAGTGGCGCTATAATATATTAGATGTAGGTAGGTGCAATAAACTAAACATAATAAGTGATAGGTTAATGACCATGTGAGAATCATAATGACTATTGATATTGTAAGTATAGACATGTAGACCCATCTAATCAAGCAATCCATTATCAATGTCTGCATGTGTTAAGCTTGCCAACCATCTCAAAACTCCTCCTCAAGCTCAACTGTATCTTTGCAACTCCAAGTAAGTTTCAAATTTGTTAAAGCTTCCCTACACCTAATGCATTTTTGAAAATGTCAACTATCGGATCCTATGTGCTAACATATACAAAGTCAATCTCACCTAAAGTATCTTCTCTCTCACAGTGGTAATGCATCTCAACATGTTTTTTCCTAGCATGGAATACTAGTTTCCTAGCTAATTGTATGTTGCTTGTGTTATCACAATGAATGACAACTAGACCATCTCCCTACACATCTAAATTACCCAATAACTTTTGCAACCATATCACCTCACATGTTGCCATAATAACACCTCTATACTCAGCCTTTGTACTCAATAAAGCAATTGTAGGTTGCTTTTTACTACTCCATATAATTGCTACACTACTAAGGAAAAGCATAAATCTGCTAGTAGATCTTTTGTCAAATATGCAAGTAGTCCAATCTGCACCTGCATATCCAAACACATGTATATCCTTACTTGCCTCATAAAGAAGTCTGTAATGCAAAGTAGACTTCACATACCTCTATGTGTATCTATTTGCATCCAAATGAGGCTTTTTGGGTATTTGCATAAATTGACAAACAAGACCAACATCATAACTCAAGTCTAGACTTATGATAGTCATGTAAATCAGACTCCCTACTATTCTCCTAAACATAGTAGAGTCTTCTATCTCATCCCCAACATCAACACTCAACTTCACATTTTGCTCCAATGGCATTAAAAGAGGCGTACATGCTATCATACCATACTTGGAAAATATATCCAAGCCATAATGTTTTTGGGACAATCATATACAATCATCACATTTGATTATCTCAATACCAAGAAAGTATCTTGTCTCACCCAAATCCTTTATCTTAAACTTTTTCTTCAAATGGTTCTTAACTTCAGCAATCCCACTATCACACCATCACCTATAATGATCTAATCATCCACATAGATGACTATGATAACCAAATCTACATCTCCATTTCTCACATAAAGTGAGTAATTAGCATCAGAAATATAAAAGCCAATGTGGACAATATACTCTCTGATCTTATCAGACCATGCTTTAGGTGCTTGTTTCAGCCCATAGAGCACCTTCTTTAACCTACACATATATATAGGATGCTCTGAATTCTCATAACCTACTAGTTGCTCCATATACATCTCTTCTTACAATTCACCATGCAAGAAGGCATTCTTTACTTCCATTTGCTGCTGCAAGCTCCAACCTTTGGCTATTGCTATGCCAAAGCAATCACATATCTAACAATTGCCATCCTAGCAACTGGACTAAATATCTCTTTATAATCTATGCCATATGTTTGAGCAGGGTCTTTTACAACAGGCCTAGTCTTATATCTACTAATAGAACCATCTTATTAAACTCATTAGATCCACTTATAACAAATAGTTGTCTTGCCCTCAGGAAATGGTACTAGATTCCAAGTTTTATCAGCTTCTTCTAATGCAACCATCTCCTCATCCATTGTTGCATCCCAATGAGCACGACCAATTTCATCCTCAAAAGAAGTGGGCTCAACATCCTCAATCACCTTTACTATATAAGCATGATGGTGAGTGACATAACCTTCAAAACCAAATCTTTTAGCAAGGTATTTTGATCATGCTAGACATACATGTCACTGGATTACTTAGTGGAGCCTTTACATTAACATGTGCTCTGTATACACTTAGTGTCTTGATTGAAAGAATACCAAACTCATCATCCAAACTCTGTGAACCACTAGAATCTCCATCAAATCCCAAAGGGCTAGTAGATGCATCATTACCATCCAACACTTTCTTCTTTCCTTTGTATTTATGTGCAACACTTAGATGCACTTGAAGATATGGGGCTACTCCTTAGTCTCCCAAACCAAAGGCTAACTCTAGATGTAGTACTAGATGATATTCCTTATCTACTAAGACTCTATGATTCTTGCTTTTCTTTCCACACATAACTATCATCATCATCATCATCATCATCATCCAATGCATCACCACTAGATGCATACCAACTGCTCATCTCATAAAAAATAACATTTGTGATCACTTTGATCTCACTTGTGTGATAAGGTTATACTAGTAATATCCCTTTCTACTCTAAATATTATTCAATAAAAATACATTTTTCAACCTTTCGATCAAGCTTCTTTCATAGCTCATTTGACATATAAATATATGCAATACGACCAAACGCTTTTCAAGTGTGACACATCGGGGATCATTCCATGAACTACAATTGTGGGAGTTCTCTTCATAATATGCCCATGTAGCTTCTATAATATGCTTATTTTTTCTTTCTATAACCCTTTTTTTTGTAGGATATACCTACAAGTAAACTGTATCTTTATCCCATGAGACCTTAAGAAGTCATTGAACTCATTAAAGAGATACTCTCCCCCTCTATTTGACTTCAAGCACTTAACTTTCAAGCCTGTTTTTATTTCAACAATATCCTTGAAATTTTTAAAGTGCTCAAATGCATCACTCTTTTTCTTCATGAAATATACCCACAACTTTATTGAACAATCACATCAATAAATATGACAAAATATTTGTTGCCACCAAGATATATATTTTATATAGATCCCCAAACATTTGTATACACAAAACATCAAGTATATTTTTACTCACATCTCTAT
Source organism: Lygodium microphyllum (assembly GCF_053477565.2). Classification (NCBI taxonomy): domain Eukaryota; kingdom Viridiplantae; phylum Streptophyta; class Polypodiopsida; order Schizaeales; family Lygodiaceae; genus Lygodium; species Lygodium microphyllum. The sequence continues at coordinate 92,035,444 of NC_141164.1, forward strand.
CATGCAAAAAAGATTATCTAGCTTGCTTATCAAGCTAACATGCTTCATACATGTTATGAAATTCTGCAACTCTAAAACCAAGCAACCTTGTAACCAATCCTTTGGGCTATATTAATTTCAGCCTTTGCACATTTGCATATCCAATACATTTGTGCCATATTTCAATGTCTACAATCACTCCTTTGTCTTTACCATACATAGTCACATTCATAGCCGGAATTCTAGCATATAAAGTGAACATGCTGCCAACTCTACTTCATTTTATGACCAACCTATACTTATCATTAAAATCTTCCACAAAGCAGCCTTTTCAATTAAATTGAACCTGCAACCTTACTCTACCATTTGATCAACAAATACTAAATTCTTTGTGATAGATAGCATATGTAATACATCTGACAAACTCTTTGTTATCTGATAATCATGCAAGGACAATGAAACTTTTACGATGTGTGAAATTGAGTGGCATGAATCATCACCCGTTTGCACATAACCTAGATTTCTGTAAATCCTATATCTCTCCAAATTATTCAACATTGCTAGTCATATGATTAGATGCACCTAAATCAACATAGCATACATCATCATGTGTCTCCTTCTTGTAATAGCATTCATCATATGATGCATAACAAACATACACTCATTTTTATCTTCATTCTATCGTGGAAATTATGTATAATTTCCTTGCTACGATTTACGACTATTGATATCATCCTTCTTAGTATAACATTGGGCAGCAATACGATTGTTTTGCCACAATAATGACAAGTAATACGAGAATTGCTAGAACCTCTATTTTTCCATCTATCTATTCCTCTAGAGCTCCCCCTACCTCTAAGTTTCCACGATCTCCTAAAACCTGCATTTCACTGAACTGTTGATTTAACCTATTTTGCTAGTTATCACCATCACGTCCTATATCACGGCCTCTTGAAGAGGATTTGCATCATCCCCTTCATGAACTTTAGAAAATACTTGGATATGTTAACCACTTCTTTTAGACGACTCACATTGCATGTCAATCTCTTCAATGATTATGAGAGAGACCAAATGTATCAAAACGTGAAAATGGCTTCTGTATATACACAAAAGTAATAAAAGATTTCCAAGACTTTTCATTATTAAGACTGCCCAAAGTAGATAATATCAAATCATCATTATTAGGCATTGCATTAATCACTGCCAAAACATCTGTAAATGCTCCTCACTTTCAAAACATACTCATTGATAGGCATTTTTTTTTTCTTCAAAGTATTCAACTCTTGCTAAGTTGTGTCTTTGTATCATAGAAAACATATTTTTAAATGTGGTTTATGTTGTATGTAAACTTTTTGCATTTCTAATATACCCTAGCATATTATTATCAATGATTGTAGATAGCCAATATATCACCTTTTTGTCATTTGCATTTCATTTTTTCCATGCCTTTAACTCATCTGCAGTCATAGGGTCACTCAGCTTTCACTCCTTTTCTTCACTTGAAACAAACTCAAAGAGGTATTTTCCAATCATGAAGCTTATCACAGGGAGCTTTTATGATGGATAGTTGTTCTTTTCTAGCTTCTAAATTATGGGATTTCCACTATTCTCTTCCATTATCATAGAATTGATACAAAACAGCAAGCAAGTCTTTTGGAACCTTTCACAATAAGTGTACACAGTAATATACCAAGTAGCCTTTTTCATTGATTGCTAAATAAGACATGTAATCTATGTTCTTTATGCAAATAAACCTTGTGTTTGCTTCTTGGAAAACACCTTAAACCTTATAGATTTGAATTTTGTAATTTGTGCATCCCCTTTCGGTCAACACAATCGAAATCATAGTATACCCTAAAATTGCTATTTGAAACCTTGTGAAGTTGATGCAATGGCAGTAGAGAAGGAGAAGAGGAAGATGCGGGAGAGAAGAGCACACACAATATAGGTGTTGTCAAGAACGATATGACAGCCTTATTGCACTATCTCATATATATGAATAAAGAATATGGGCGGTCAGTGTACACGGGTAGGCCCAAGGGCCTTTTACCCCAACAACCTCCCACTAAAAGGCTAATGGGCCAAGGAGTGAAAAAACAAAGAAAAAAAGGAAAAGAGACAAGGTGAGGAATCATGACATCTCACCCAACGCCCAATCGAAAAGCGAGCTGTACAATAAGCGGGAACCTCTGTGAAAGAAGAGTCAAGCATTCCCGAGTCCATGACATCTAGGAGATAAGCGATCCCGCAGCTCCATACAGCGGAGCAATCCAAGAATGCTTCTCACGAAGCAAGCACAACTGATGAGTGCAAGGTCGTAATGCATAAGCATCAGAGTAGCGCATAGCATCAACGCGGTGCATAGGAGATAGCTGGGAGCACATAGACTCTCCAAAGTCAATCTCCAAAGTCAATCATAGAAGAAGGGCCAGCATCCTGGACACATGTCAGACGGGGTCTCAAGATAGTATGCAGCCTCAGTGAAGTGGCAGATTGACATACAACTGTAGCATCAACCATAAAGGACACTGAACGCGCATCAAGAGGCTTGAGAGATGTTTGCGTCTCATAAAAGATAGCATGATGGCTACGTACAACCTAATGGGAATCCAAATCCCATAACTTGTAAGCTTGAAAGTCACCATCTCCATAACCAAGGAGGATACATCTGTGTGACATAAGCATATCTGGAATACATACAAATGCCTGACAGTCAAACATCCTCAAGTAATCATAGGAAGGTCTCATGCCACTCCATGCCTTGTGTGGTGTAATACCATAGACACGGTGTCCTATTAAGCAAATAGACTACCGTCATAAGGGCCTCAACCCAAAAGCCATAAGATAACCGAGTTGTGGTAAGCATAGAAGCAACCTTTGCCTGTAGAGTTAGGCACATGTCATGAGCAATCCCGTAATACCATGCGCATAGGAAATCAATGCTAGACTGTTGACAATAGGATTGAAAGCTGGGAGAGTTAGCATGACTCTCATCATCCATCTGCAAGTACCTTGGCCTGCAACCAACAGAATCCATAAACCTGTCAAGCATAACTGCGGCATCCTCAATCCATACCAAGGGAAAAGCTCGAATGCAGTGGGTAGCATGATCCACGAAGGTCATAAAATGCAAAGCTCCACCAAGTGACTGGGTAGGCATAGGTCCATAAACTGCACAATGGACAAGATCTAGAGGATCATGCCTCTTACGATCGGCATGAGCCAAAGGGGCTTTGCAAGGACCATAAGTACAATCAAGGCAAGCATCAAGATCTGCATGTGACAAAGGAGGCAGCATGGAGTCTGAACGAGACAAGATCTCCATCTTTCTGTGGTGCATATGGCCTAGACAATAATCCCATAACAATGCATGTGGTATCCAGATAATTGCAACCATAGAATCTCCTACATGAGAGACATGCACTAGATAATGAGAACCAACTCTAGAACCTTTGGCCAAAACCAAGCAACCATGACAGATCTTCCATGACCTATCATGAAGAGAAACAGAGTAACTTGTATCATGCAAATGACGGATAGAGATCAAGCTCTTACTAAGCATAGAAACATGTAACACATCATGGAGTATAAGAGAAGTCCCATTAGGCAAAGCTAAGTGTATGTCCCTTGTACCAACAATAGCATAAGCCTGCTCACGGCCCAAATCAATACATCCATCAACCTCCCTGTAAGAAGAGAACCATGCTCTATGAGGGGTAACATAACAAGATGCCATAGAGTCCAAAAGCCAATCAAAGGCATAAGCCTGATCTCACTGAGCAAGTAAGTTGTAGGGAAACAAGATGACAAGAGGACATGCTCAACTGTATCATCATGGGTAACTGCATGTAACTCACCACTAGAAAGAGTGGTAACACCTGCTACATCATTGACTCTCTGCTCATGTTGAGTCCATCTCTGTCTCTGCTACTTTCTAATTCGTCTAAAACATTTTCTTTTAACATGCCCAATCTTTCCACAATGGAAGCATGCAACATCTATAACTGAAGAGCTTGTAGAAGACGACAAGGAATCCAAGTCATCATGAATAGGGCTATCCATAGCATCCACAGAGCTCAAGGAGTCGAGGGTTGTCCCAACGGAGGGAACCTGCTCATGAAGACAATCATCTGCAAGTACATCAGTGGTAGAAGCATACTGCAAAGGCTCATGAAATCTCAACAGATGGGAGGACATAAAGGCATCAACCAAGGATGCAAAAGCTCCCACATGAAGAAGAGTTGTAGCCAATTGCATGACATAGCCAACCACAATACGGTGAAGCATAAGACATCTATCATAAGAGCATATGGTATTCAGCCATGAAATCAACCCATAACCATATGCATATGCATAGCTCTGCAGTACATCATGCCATCTAGGAACATCCAAGTCAAGTAAAGACCGACAAGTGGCAAAGCATCCTACAAGAATCAAGCTCCAGGAGAAGCCCAAACATCTATACAACAACATCCAAATAAGTGGCTCTATAAGGTATTCAACAGTAGACCATGTGCATAGACAGGTAAGCATACATAGCATATGCTCTCTAACATGGATAGGCAACAATAGCCCCAACTAGCATAGAAGCTAGACAACAAAGGAGCAAGAAAGCCATAACTGTAGCCCAAGCACTGTGAAGTCCACTAATCGACCAAAATAACCCGCAATAAATCCAAGCACCAATGAGCATACAATGCTCAATAAAACTCTGCTAAGACAATGAAGCAACTCTGCTCAATACATGTTTGCATCAACCAAACATCCAGGGATCCATAACATCGGAGCATAAGGCCAAGTAGCATCCAAGGTCGTAACGGAAAAAGTCAAATCAATATCCAACTGCTCCACAAAAGTCCTCAAATGCAAGTCTTGTCAAGCCCAAACATTTGCCATACTGCAGCAGAACCCAAAAGCATCCATCAAGACATAAACCCACATGGGTAGCCTAGGCATAAGCAGTCATAAGTGGAATGCCAGTTGCAAATAAAAATTGATAGTGAACCATATATTTGAGCTCTACTTCTTGCTCAAAAGCATTTTGGGAGCAAAAAGAACCATGTAGCATCATCCAAATACATTAGTACATAACCTCAAAAGCATCTCAAAACATTAGGCAAACATCCCCAAAGCATCTGGGCATCAAATACCAAGCCTCGAGAGCATCACATAAGCTAAGAGCATGATATTTTCTTGCTGTAAATCAACTCAGATCTGTTGCAAAATATTATGCGATCAGAATTTGGTAAATCTTGGGGGGAAGAAGCCATGGCTGGCCTTGAAGCTCCAAGCTCTAGGTCTTCAATCCAGGATGACGGGCCAAGCTCCACGATCAAGCTCTGATCCAAAGCTCTAATACTAGTTGAAGGGGATGCAATGGCAGTGGAGAAGGAGAGGAAGATGCGGGAGAGAAGAACACACACAATATAGGTGCTGTCAAGAATGATATGACAGCCTTATTGCACTATCTCATATATATGAATAAAGAATATGGGCAATCAATGTACACAGGTAGGCCCAAGGGCCTTTTACCCCAACACCTTGCAGGTCTAAAATGAGGCTTGAAACGGCCTCATATAGCTAAAAAAGCACCATGCAAGTCTTAAAGAGAAGGTTTGTAGAGTATGCAATGCTTTGCTTACACACCAAATCTCATAGCAATATGAGATTTTTGCTCTACTCTACTTCTGATGCCTCCACATGCAATATCCAAGAGAAAGAGTAGAAGAATGGGAGAGGTTCTTACCTGTTGCTTTCTTATTTGAATCATTGCTTCTTCGCCTTCACTTTATCCTTCAAAACTAGCCTCTCTCAATGGTACTGCTCTAATACCATATTACAGAGGGGGACACCCTTGAGTTGTTATGCCAAACACACACCATACACACAAGAGAAAGCTCACTCAAAACACAAGAAGAGAAATGGAGGCCAAAACATTTTCTTACTGGTTTTTTCTTCTTCTTTTTCACATAATACAATGTACACCAAGTATAGATAAGGTACAACATAAAGAAAATTAGCCTACTAAGTCAAACAATGCATAACTAACTATACTAATCAATTGATGGTGCTGTAATTATGCCATATATAGCTAGGTGCAACAAACTAAATATAATAAGTGATAAGTCAATAGCCATGTGAGAATCATAATGACCACTAATATACTAAATGTAGATGTATAGATTGATCTAACCAAGCAGTCCATCATCTATGTCTGTATGTGTTGAGCTTGCAATCTCAACATATTAGCTACCTATCTTCATGAAGTATGAAGCCAATTGGATAACTATCGGAGAGTGTTTTCCAAATGTCTAGTATGCCAAGATAACATAAAGTCTTCTATATGGCTTAAATTCTCAGGGAATAAATCAATATACATAGTGTCTATACTCAAACAAAAAGAAGAGATTACTTACATTAGGTATACTTTTGTGGGAGAAAAGTGTGTGGGAGAAGGAAAAAAATACACATGCCACTTTCCTAGGGTGTTGGTGTCTATTTTTGGCTATTGCATTAGCAAGAGTTTAAGATCACTTTTTGGCCTTTTAGTGGGAGGAGAGAGTGTGTGCTCCACTAATGATTAAGGAGAAGGATTATGTTTGCCTAACTTTAAAAAAAAATCATTTTGATATTTTTAAAAAATAATTTTGTAATTTTTGAAATGTTTAGTTTAATTAAAATTTATTGAGTATTTTTTACTTTTTATTAGTAAACTAGATCAATTGTTAATTTTACTAAGATGGACTGGAGTGATTGTCATTTTCCAATAGTAATGTTTTGTCGTCGCATTTGAGCCATTTCTCTTATTGAGATGAAAAGAAGATTATCGAATCCTCCTATTTGAAACCTTTTGGTTTTCATTTTCTTCTCTCTTCCCTCCATTTGACGGCCCCTTTGTTTTCTCTCTATTTTGCCACATGTTTCTACTCTCTATCTTCCTAGATGGAGGCATCTACTAAGTGGTGCTATAAACCCAGTGCTAGGGCTCTAGCTTCATCTCCAGAAAAGAAAACGTGTATCTAATCCATTATTCAAGGAAAAATCCCAAAAGGAGATCAGGAATAATACTTAATCAAACCAACCAAATTAAAAAAAAACTCTTAAAGGATATGAGAGTTTCTTCATATGTATCCATCCATCTAGCATCACAAATCTTCCAAAAGGTATCATCTCGAACAGTTTGAATATCCAATCACGACCCCATCATACAAATAATACACACAATACAGATACTAAACACAAAACAATTATCTAAATGACACCTCCAAAAGAGAGAGCTAGCATTATAAATCATAAAAATACATCCAAGGATATCAATGAAGGTGATTCTTGTTAAAAGCTTACTGGTTTCAAAAATGATCCATGGACAAAGATCATCTACAAAAGTCTTGGGAGGATTTTGGACAAGTTGCAAGCAACACATCCTCTCCACCAATACAAGATACCGGCTAGGAAAGAAAAGGGCATGAAGGTACAAATTATCCAATTGGTGGGGATGAATATCCACATTCACATTCATAGACAACTTCTGGATGGACTTCTGATCATTATGCAAATGCCAATGCATGTAAGCAAGATACCAAGCAAAGTGAGCAGCCAGTCTCATAAAAGGATCTGAAGACTGAGAATACTTTTGAGCAAAGTGCATATAATTTTGAAAAGCTTGGCTGGCAGTTATCCATTTCCTTGGAATGAGTGGAAAATTTATTTGAGGTTCTATTAGAGAATCTTCTAAGCTCCATCCATGATGTCTAAGGATCTTGAGATCACAATCTATGTAACCACTAACCAACTGAGGGGGTTGAGGGATAAAACTAATAGAAGATGGAAGAGAAACAAGCAAGGGAGGGTAAATGTATGGATAAGTAAAATCATAAAAGGAAGAATGAGTTAAAGAAGGATAGTATGTTAATTTAAGGGAATTAGCTAAAAGGGTTGTTAACAAGTATACTGAAAAGTGGAAAATATAGTTGTGGATGGGGAAGGACAAGGAGGAGGATGGAAAAAGACACGGTCCTCAATAAAAGAATAGCGAGTGAAAATAGAGATTTGAGGGGAAACTTGGGGTTGAAAAAGAACAGGTAGAATAATCTATGGAGTAGAATCCCACCCTCTGGGGCACCGAGGATGTAGAATATTGGTAGAATAAAATTTTTGAAGTGCTTGGTCCGTGCCTGGATATGAGTGCCAACCACTATGACGAAGGTGCATCTACGACGACAACATATTCGCATGGATTGCCTTCTGTAACACTCTCCCTTCGGAGAGGAATGACCCTGCCTACATGGCATACCCTCGACGAATAGGAGTAGAATTCGATGCAAATGCCCATGACCGTTATGACTTTCCTGCCATATACAACCCTTGTACCACCACTTTAGCCCAGGCCCTCACCTTCACCTCCAATAGCTTAGATGCCACCATGACACGCTTTATCGCTGATTTCTCCTCTTGCCCGGATCTCGCCTTCATCACCACTTGTAACTATTTTAGGCTCCTAAAAATCCTACTTAGGCAAGACCCCACCCTGGCTGAACGTGGCCTTCCCCCGCTCTTTTTTGATCCTAACGCAATTGACAGCTATGCGATGACTCGCCTGATGATGTGAGCTAGCCTCCTCCCTTCTTTCTGCATCATTGTTCTTGAAGACATGAGCAATATCTGGTTCACTCATTGCAACCATCCTTTCCTCTCCATCACTCCTCTCCAGGTTCGCTTGAACCTTAAGATTTTCTTGCAGAGTTAGAGATTTTTGAGCCATTCCATTAAATCTCCTTCACTACCCCCCCTGAGGATGAGAACTAACAATTCCCTACTACTAAACCCAATCTTAAAGAAAAAAAAAAGCATCTGCACACCGGTCATGGTACATTGCTCACAATCCCTCCACCTAGGGGTCCTTAAGTTAGGCGCGTCCAGTGACCGCAGTCGGCCGGGCCCCGCTCCTAACCCCCTAGCCCTTTTTTGCTCCCACTTCACGCTTAGGGCATACCAAGGGCATGACACACCTAGGGAGGTAACACTTGCCTATGGTTAGACCTGTCACCCTATGCTACACTCATCGCACCTCCATACCACACAAACGGGGTCCTCGAGTGTGGGACATCACCCAGGCCTACCTGTGGTTAGACCCAACTCCCCGTTCCACCAGCACGCTCACAAGGTACCCCACAGTAAAGAAGACACTCCCCTTAGGTAAGAGCACCGTACTTTCTCCTCGAAGACATTGCAAGATGTGCCAAACCATCAACTTCGGAGGCCCCATCACCCACTTGACAGTATCGCCCACGCTCCGACAATAGCCCAACCCACCTATGGTCCTACCATCGCCTGACCAACAACTTGCCAACCGCCTGCCCTTCCCCAACAAACAACTCGATGTGCCATGGGATTGGCACCCATCTCTCGGAGGGGGGTAATGTTAACCTCAAATTGGAATGGCAGAAAAATAAAGGAAAAAGCGCAAAAAGAACAGAAAGAGAGTAAAGGCATAGAGGCGGCCTTGAAAATAAATTGAGGCAAAAAGAGCAATTTTAAAGAAAAACTCTAAAATCTCTTGTAAAAGAGCGCCAAGCTCCCTCCTATGCCACTTGTAAAAGGATAGATGGATATAGGCTTAGGGCATGAAGCAAGAAGAGGGAATTAGAAAAAGGGACCTTGCCACAATGGCCGGTCATGTAACAAGGGATGGGCGCCCATGGGGGTTTTAGGGTTTGTATATATAAAGTTCAAAAAGTGAATGAAAGCTCATTCTTTGGTGTGTGGCTGACAAGAGTCCTCTCTTCTTCTCTTCTTCTCTTCTTCTCTTCTTGTTGCTTGTGTGTGTATTCTTGAGGGAGGGAGTGTGAGAGTGTGAGGGAGTTATTTACCAATTGTCGGGGCTCCTCTACTTGAATTTGGGGCTATCTCTTGCGTCTCATTTACCAAGAACTGCACGCACACCATGAGATTACTCCCATCCACCGTGGTTGAGGTGCCTTGGGTGGTTGTGGCACCTGGGGTAGTAAGTATGAAAACAAATAGGATTGGATATAACGGGCTCTTTCCTTTGCCTTCTCTTGCTTGTGGTACTATAGTTTTTGGCACTTGGATACTAGTGGTTCGGCCTTCTTCTCCTCGCAGGCTCATGGCAGCCAACTCCTCCTGCTTGGAGGGATGCTCTATCAACATGTGTATTGCTTGAGCCATGTCTTTATCTTCCTTTCTTCGTAGCTCGTATGTCTCTTCTTTTTCTCTCCTCTTTCTTTTCTCTTCGGATCTCTTAGACTCCTCTTGTATCCTTTGCAATTCGGCTTCTTCTTTCCTCTGTCCTTCTTCTTCAACCTTCCTTGACTTTTTTTGTGCCTTTTACAAGTTGGCATTCTCTTTTTTGGTCATTCTCTCCTCATCTTCTTGCTCCCACTTCTAGGGAGTCTTCTTTTTTGGCTTTTTAAGCCCTCCTTGACTGGACTGTGTCTCTTGTTCTTCTTTCTCACTTACTATTCTTTCACTAGACTATTCCTACTCATGAGACGATGTCCTCTTGGGTGTCTCTCCTACTTCTTCTATACCTACCACCTCTCCCATTGCCTTTGGAGGACGAGGGCAGTTAGTACTCCACAACACCCTATGAATGAAGCTTTTGAGGTAGGTTTCTTTCTTTTTGTTCCAACTTCTTTTGATGTTGGGGATTCTTCGCTAGCTGGCTTGCTCCCCAAGGCTAGTGCTTTAGTAGTTTGGTGCCTTCTCCACCGTGGCCTTGCTCTTCTCTACCTGCACCTATTTTGCCTCTTCACCTTTGCTCACCACAGAAACGGTGCCACATGCTCAGAGTCATAGGTTCTCATGAACTCTATGCACCAATTGTAGTCAGCCTCCTGAAACTTCTCAATGTACTTTGCCAGGTTGCATTGTTCTATGATTCTTCTAGCTGCTTCCTCCTCGACTACTAGCTTGTCGGCATTATGGATGGTCCTGAACTTCAGCTGAGTGTAGGGCCAGTTCTCGAGGGCGATGTCATATCATCTTCTCTCTTCTTCCATGAACAAAAGTTGATGGGTGCGGTCTTGCTGTCCTACCATTTCTAGCTCCTGTCGTAGCACAACAAGTTTCCATTAGTTCATTTGCAAGATCGTTTTCTCCATAAGAAGGCAAAGGGATTGCAAAACAAGTTTCACTTCAAGGAATTCATTTATTCCAAGCAAGCATTTCCTCCTTATTCTCTTTAAGTATAAAATCACTTTCCCTTCTTTCCGCTTTAGGTTTCAATTTTGAGGTTCTCTTATTGTTTCTTTTTCCTTTCTATACTTGTTGTGTTTTCTTTTTGGTGTTTTGATTTCCAATTGATTCCCCTCCCCCCCCAGGAATGATGTGAATCCATCCGAGGATCATAGATTGAAGGGTTAAGGGCATTCAACACATGTTTAGGGTGCTTTACTTATGCATGAACCAAGCGTAGAAGTATAGGTTGTATTCCAAGTTAGCATAGTGGTCCATGTCGAAAGATTAAATGCCTACTTGAGTAATGTAGGTGAGGACATTTATTAGGAAGTCACCAGAGTTGATTCTCTTGGCAATGTGTAGCTCTTGCTCAGTAAGGATGTATCTAAATAGGGATGGGTCATGACATGCTCTTCTTGAGGTCGGTTGCGAGTAATGGCCAATACCCTATAAGAGGTGGGAGCTACATAAGTTGGGTTGCACTTAGAGGTTTTGATTGCATGTCTTTGCTCAATGTTGGTTATAATTTGGCAGTCCTCTTGCTCCCATTGAAGTCAGAGAGCATACCATTTTTGCAAGAAAGAGGAGTCATTGTCGGCTAGGTTTTTCAACTCTTCAATTTCCTGGTTTGTGGTGGAGACCGTGCTCTTGTCATAAGATGTGATGAGTCATTGTTTTCACACTTGCTCGCAAGAAATTTCATTTATAATTAATGCTTCAGCTATTGTGGGGGCCTTAATGAACACGAATTTTGATTCCTCCTTAGGTGCAAGGCAGTGTACGCACTTCTGTTGCTAAAGACTCTTCTAAAAGACCTAAGTCTAATCGCTCATAGCTTTTAGTAAGCATGGTAAATGTAGCATCCAAACATTGAATGCAAGTGACCAAGTCATCCCCCATATTTTCAGCTAAGTCTGAAGCCAAGGTAAGGATGGATCGTCACTCATAAGAGGGTTTAAGGCCTACATGAGGTTAGGGTTTGACTAGACTAAATAGCTCAGCGAGACTCGTGTCTGTGTAACTTTGGTTGATCATGAGGGCGCTATTTAGCCTCTTGTGCAATAGGCGTGGTTTGCATTGTTGATGTTGTGCTATTAGATGCTTGTGATGCACTTGGGATACTAGTATCGCTAGGTTGAGGCGGTTTGGAAGCAAGAAACTGTGGGTTCTGTTGACAAACTTGTTGAGGCTTTGCTATCTTAGTGGTTTCGGGCTCTATAGGCTTTGCAACTTGAGTCTCATGTGGTTTTGATTCTTTAACTATTGTGCTGTCTTGTGTAGACAAGTGCGAGGGTAGCAGTTGAGTGGTGCCCTATGCCATATTGGCTTTAGGGACCCATATCCAGGCATTTCTCTCATAATAGCATTGTGCTTGCAATAGGGTTTTGGGGACCCATTGTGGCTTGACCATTCATCTAGGCCTATAATCTCTTCCTTGCCTCCTAGGTCTTAAGTATGAGTTTTTAGCAGCACAAGGTCGTGTTTACTTATTTCTAGGTGGCGGTCTCTTGGTACTTAGCAACCCATTTGAACTTGGGTCCATTGGCCTTGGTTACACTCTCGGTGGTTTGTGGGTGTTGAGGATTGGCGCATTGTGACAAGTCACAACCCCCTCCTTAGACTTGGTTGTAGGTTCATCTATCGATGGCTTTCTAGGCTTTGATGGAGCCGTGCTTCCCTTGCTAAAAGCTATCACTATGTGTACGTTGTCGATATGGCAAGGTGAATGCATTGCAACTTGTAATCGACATTGCAATGTGAGTGCTTCTTAAATGCATGTCCTAACAGTGATTCCTTACTAGATTCTTTGTGTTTGGCAACACATCAAAGACCATGGGTGTGCTCATAGACTCAATAGAGATTGCAACTTTGCACTTTCCCAAAACTGCGTATGATTGACCCCCAAATGGGTTGAGTTTAGCATTCGTGGGTTGTAGTTATGGTCAACCAATGAGAGTCCAATGATCATGAGTTAAGATATTAAAGTTGGCCCCCTCATTGATCAGCACATCAAAAGTATGTACTTGTTGGGTGGTGACCATTATGCGTAGGTAAGCGGGTGTTATTACTTCCTCACTTCGTCCTCAATCTCTGTAATTATGGCAGATCATATGTTCATAGGGGACTCTAGCATTAGAGGCTCATGTAATGGATGTGTAGGAGGATAGTACTTCTTTATGTGACTACTATTGAAGAAGCCAATACCCTCTCTATCTAGGGTCTAAAGCTCTACATTTTTGGTTTGGCTAATGGTGTGGACTTTGAAAGGCCCTAATCCCCTAAACTTCATCTTTTGTTATGGCCTTTCATTGAGTATAACAATACTAGATCACCCTGGTTGAAGTCTCACTGCTTGACGTGGTTGTCAAACCAGCTCTTACATCGTGCCTTTTCGCAAATTAGTGCATGGGTGGCTAGAATTCAAGTCTCTGATAGGTGTTCTAGCTCAACCAGGTGTTCCGTCCATGCCTTCTTTACATCCTATCTCTCTTTGGGTGGCTACTCTCAGGCTAGGGACAAAGAATTCCACTGGTAGAATGGCTTTAGTGTCGTAGGTCAACTTAAAGGGAGCCTGTCCCACAACCGTTTTATAGATTGTTCGATAGGCCCATAAGGTTGCCATCAACTTGTTGTCCCAGTCAATCACTACCCATAGTAGCGACTACCTTGGTCTCAAGACACTCATTAAGATCTTATTTGTGGATTCAACCTGGCCATTTGCTTGAGGCTAGTAGGGTGAAGATTTCCTATGGATGATCAGGAAGGTAGACAGGAGGTGGGCAATCACTTCATTGATGAAGTGCATGCTTTGGTTACTAACTAGTTCAATAGGGCAACCAAATCTTGAGATCCACCTGCTCTAAAGGAACTTGGGTGTGGTCCTAGCATCATTTTTCCTTGTGGCTTGTGCTTCTACCCACTTTGTGAGGTAGCATGTGGGCGACTATAATATACTTGGCTTGTGAAGAGTATTGTGCTGCAGAACTAGTTGGCCCAATGAAGTCAATCCCCCATTTTTCAAAGGGTTTCCTTTGATGATTGGGATTAGCTCCATCCTGTCCTTACGAACAAGGACTTTGGTCTGTTTGGCATTCATCACAGTGCTTCACAAATCGTGCTGCATCAGGGAAAGGCATGGGCCACCATAGTTGAGACTGCAATATCTTGTGTGTTGTCATGTCTCCGCTGAAGTGTCCTCTAGCAATTTCTTCATGTACCTCCTCAAAGTACATCATGTATCTCATGTTCGCACACACATTGTTGTAGTAAGCCATCTTGCCCTAACCTATAGAGTTGATCGGCTCATCAACTGATAGGATTGTATCTTGAGGATAATCGCCTAAGTTAGGTCTTCTCAATAGGTCTCTCAGATAGTCCATACTCTAGCACTTGGACTATGCCGTCTGCTTAGTATGGTATCAAGTCAGTTCTAAATAGATCCTTCTCCCTAGACAGGTTAAAAAGAAGTGTGTTTAGTAAGTTGTCTACAATACCCTATCCAACAACTTCTCTTGTGGGTATGTGGGACATGTGATTGGCCATGTAATGTTGCTTCCCCTTGTGTACAATCATGGACAAGTCGAATTCTAACAAAAGTAGTAGCCACCCACTAGTAGCGCAAGGTTTGTTCACATGGTACAGTAGAGGCTAATGGTCTATGAAGAAAGTGAAAGGCATAACAATGGTAGAATTCCTTCACAGCAAACACCATGGCCAAACCTTCTCTCTTAGTTGTGGAATAGTTCATCTCAGTATCCATGAGTTGTCACTACTAGCAAAGCTCACTTGATAGTCTAGGTTGTGTTCACTAGGTTGACACAAAACAACTCCCACGGTAAACTTCAAGGCATCAATATGTACATGGAAGGTTATGGTCCCAGTCTGGGACTCTTAGGATTGAAGTGGTTGTTAGAGCCTTCTTCAACTCTTCATATGCATGTTGGCATTCCTCGATCCATTCGAATACTATCATCAGTTTTGTAGAGTGGTCTAGCAATTAGTACGTAGTTCAACACGAATCACCCGATAGTACCATGTATGTCCTAGGAAGCACTGAACTCCATTGTAGTTAGTTGGTGGTGAAAGGTCAACAATAACCTTGACTTTCAGGAAGTCAGTGGCAATGCTACTCTTGGACACCACGTGACCTAGGATGCATCCATGTTTCACCTAGAATTAGCATTTAAGGAGGTTCAATGAGAGATGATACAATTTGCATTATTCAAAGACTATGTGGAGTTTGTCTATGTGTTCCCTCCAACTTGAGTGAACACACAAATCATCAACAAACACTTCTAGCTCGTGCCTAAGCATGTCCTTGAAGATGGGCACACATGAGCTGTTGGAACATGGCTGGTGTGTTTGTTCGTTCGAAGGGCATGACTATGTAGGCAAAGACTCCTCACTTGTTGATAATCGCGAATGCGGTCTTATGCTTATCATCAAGATGCATTTGCACTTGATTGTAACTTGAGAAGCCACCTAGGAAAATGTAGGGTTCTTTGCTAGCCACTCTCTTGAGCATATGCTCAGTGTACGTTGACTTTCTTATAATTGACGTACACTCTAATTTTTCCATTCTTCTTCAGGATGATTACGATGGGCAAAACCCAATATGTGTGCTCAATTTCATAGATGAATCCAGCTCTTAATAGCTTGTCTATCTCTTCCTTGACTGCATGAGTATGCTTGGGATTCATCGGATATGGTCATTGTTTGACCGGTGCTACATCTAGTGTTATGGGAATATTATGAATCACTACACTTGGATCTACCCCTTTTAGCTCGTCGAGGGACCAAGAAAATATGTCTATGTACTCTCGTAGGAGTGCAATGAGATTTGCTTCTTCCTATTCAATCAAGTCATCAGCTATGAAGGCAGGTTGGGACTTCTCCCCTTCCCTAGCCAGGTCAACCTCCTTGACTTTGGCAAGACCGTCTACAGGTTCATTTGCTTGTCCTTGCCTCTTAGCACCCAGCAAGAAAGATCACTACTCTATCGCCCTTCTTGAATTTCATGAATCACTTTGGTAGATCTTGCGGTTTTTTCAGTTCCTCGACTTTTTACTCCCTAGGTTGTCTCTTCCTCGCCTCCCTCAATTGTCTATGCACCTTAGGTGCACTATAGTAGGTCCCCCTTGGTGCATTTGGTCTTAGGTGGTCGGGGTATTTCAAGATCATTATCTGAGCTTACTTTTGACTCAAAATTAAACTCTCCATCTTTGCTACTAGAAGAGGGAATCTCTCTTGGTGGTCATTGCTTTGAAGGTCATTCTGTTCTAAATAGTGATGCAACAATTGGTTGGGTAAGCCCTGCTCGTTCATAATCAATTGCCCCTAAGCGTTCCAACCACGTGTGATTGCACTTCGTTCACATGATTCCTCTCTTGATTTTAAAGGTATTCCCCTTCCGCGGTTTGGAATCTACTTGTATTTGCTCAATTACGTGTCCATCAGTGTCATACTCTATTATGCCAATCTCTTCTTTACTCTCTTCAATGAGGAAACAATAGTCTTTGTACTCATCATCCGAATTGTCCTTTTCGGCTGCTCATCATCTCCTAGGTTTCTATGCTCCTCTTCTTTCTCATTCGTGACTAAGGATAAATTGTACATTAGGTTCATATTATATACCTTGGTCCACTTCCACTTGGGTTTGTCTACCATGAGATCCTTGAGGGGTTTAAGGTTGGTGGTTGGGTTGCCAACTAGCTTGTTTGTCAAGTACTCTAAGATCTTGTGGAGCTCTAGCTTGTTGTTCAAGACATGGAACATGACAGGGGTTGGGCTGGCTACAAGAGCTTTTGGCCATCATGCATAATGGTACTGATGAGGGCTTATTCATGGGCTCACTAGCTATCTTAACAGCTTGCTCGTATTCCTCCTCTTTGTTTGAGAATGATAGATTAATGGTGGCTAGTATGTGCACCTAGTCTTGCTCATCCTCAAGGCTAGGGATATATTTCCTTAGTGTCCCATAAGATTTCCTAACTTGAGTGTCACCCTTCATCAACATAATGGAGATGGTGTTCAAGTTGAATAGCGTTGTCTTCCAGGTTTCCATCTCTACTTTCACTGCTTCCGTTTGGTTGCTCAAGTAGCCAGTCTTCTATAACTTGTGCATTCCGCATCCAAGGTCGGTCGAGCAGGATATTGTAGTCTACTCCCTTCACCATGATGATCAAGTCCACTAAAGACCGGACTCCTGCAATCTTCAATGGCCAATCCTTCAACACTCCAAATGGCCTAACTTTTGTCCCATTGGTGAGTGTGACATTAAACCTAGCATTCTCAACATGTGAGTTACCCCAAGACTGGAGCATTGTGTGGCTAAGTACACTGACTCCAGCTCCCATGTCCACAATCCCTTTCCTCATAATGTCTCCTAGTGCTAAGATTGACAAGATTGCATGCATCTCTTTGCCTTCCTAGAAAGCATTAACATGTAAGGACTTAGGCACTGAGTGCAACGTCAAGCTAGGTATCCGAGTCACTACATCATGGTTGTGTAAGTTAGCTGCCCTTTGGTCGATTGGTCCTTCAACCCATTGCTTCAACTCTTGCCACGGCATTGGGAGCTACCTAAGCAGGTCTTCTAAGTGCAAAGTCACAGGGGTTGTCATCACTAGTGTCATAAGAAGGTCTCATATGCTTGCTTTCCTCCCAATTCTGTGCTTCTTAGCCAATGGCCTTGGTTCATTTGTTGGCCCGTCACACTTAAGCTTTGTCTATGCGGTACTACTCGAGGTGCATATGTGTCTCTTGACTTTAATTGCGTAGGTGAAACCGACATCCTCACACTAGAGAGCTCATTGATTTCATCTTCTAAGATGGCCTCAGCATCCTTCAGTGCTCTTAGGCTTCTCTCGCCCACTCCTTGACTTTATCTATGACTTCAAGCTGGCGCTTTGGGTTGGCGCACTCCTTGACCACCTTGGCACTCCCCTTTTCCACAGTCTTCAGAGCAGATGTTTCTGCTTTTGCATATGTGAATTTTTTCCTTGTGGTTAGTGTTGTGGCACTCTTTGTCTTAAGCATAACCTTCTCTTTGGTTCTCTTCCTTCTTTGCCTACATCTCCTTTTTCCTATTGAGGCTGCATCTAGGTTAGTAGGCCCTGACAACAGTGATATGAATGTTTATGTTTATATGTAGATGCATGTGCATGTATGTATATATGCGCTTTATATGTATGTGTCCATTTGTGTGGTCTCATAAGCCCACCATTCTTCTCTCTTCTCCTTTTTTTCCATCTCTTGTGTCTTCATTCTTTTTCACTTTTCTATACCCTTCTCTCTTTGCTCCTACCTCCCTCCTTCTCTCCCCCCCCCCCCCCCCCCCCCCCACATGTGTGTCCATGCACCCACACATACATGTGCCCATGTATGTACATATTTATTTGCATGTTTAACATATGTAGTTCCATTTCATGGTTTCATAAAAGTGTGCCCTCTCTCTCCCTCTCATCATTTTTCTCTCACCTCCTTTCTTTTTTTCTCCGGAGTCCCACGTCTCTCATCTTTTTTTGCTTTATATGTGTGCATGTTATGTATGTATATGTGTGCATACATATGTATGTGTGTATACATGCAAGTATACATTAGTGTGTGGATGTATGTGTCTATTGTGTGTGTGCATGTATATAAGCGCATGTTTTATAACTTTGTATCCCTTTTCTCTCTCATTTATTTTCTCTATTCTCTCTTTCATAGTTCTCTCTCCCTTTCGTAGAGCTTTCACATCAGAATTTATAATGTCCCTCCCCCCTTTATCTCTCCATTTTTTCTCTCACTCATATGTTTATCTATATAAAGATATGTGTGCATCTTTTGGTGTACATCTAGTTCATGTAACATAGTAATCTAGAGTCTATGCCTTTTTAATTGAAGATAAGTTTAATTTGCATTTAAATTTGATAATTGGATGCATAAATTTATACTACAAAATTGTAATATCTGTAACACTATTATTTAATATACAAGCTTTTTTATTAATATGATTCCCATTTTGGCTACTTATTTAGTCACTCAACAACAACTATTGATGATTGGGAAATGAGGAGTCAATGCTGAAATTTGCCTTTGGCAAGATCTGCATGTACTCTTATCCCATTCTATTTTGAGTCTAATTAAATATAAGATTTATGCATGTTAGTATTTCTACTACTATAGTGGTTAAGAACTTCTAAACCTCATGGTGGTAACTATATTTGTTGACTTAATGGTAATAGAAAATCAAACTTATTTGAGCCTTCTTATTGTACTCCAATAAATTGAAAAGCCTACGATTAGCTCATTGTCTACCAAGACTAGATTTTAACTAGGTTAAATATTTGATAATTGAAACCTACTCTATCCTATTAATTACATGTCTATCCTATGCATTGCCTTATTGGCATAGTGTCTTTTTTCCATCCCTTATGGCATTTGAGCTTTCTTTTTAATCTGGTGCTAATCATATTATCCACTTACTTTGGTAAAATTGCATTACTCTGAGAGACGCGACACTTCCTGTACTATCTTTTATACAAACCTATGGGATTTTTTCCCTCCCATGCTAGGCATAAAAGCAACTTGCCCATGCCTATGCACCAATCCTTGATAACATAGCATATGTGCACGCTGCCTATATAAAGCTCCATATTAGCTTACTATCCTCAACCTACAACAGCTTCGACAGCTTCTACATTTCTCAAAGAGACTTTTGCCTCAAGATTGACTCATGGCTACATCTAAGGTAAACTAAATGATTATGGGCGATAGGAATAGCACCTAGATGCAAACATTAATGCCTACAATGTAAGTGTGTTTATATAGTCCTTACTAATAAGCTGCTTACTCGACTCGCAGGTAACATGTAGTATCCCTCCCTCTTGACTTTGGTTTCTTTTTTTTTTGTGATTTGTCTATCTTGTTATTTATATTGAATCAATGCACATATGGCATGATGGAAATATTATGGTATCCTGTTTTTACTTGGTATTTGTTGTAAATTTCCTTTTGAATCTTTGGCAATTTATATTCTTATTGGCTTTACTTTAACACACACACACACACTCATGGAGATGATGCTTATGTATTCATCTTCTTGAATCTTAATGTATATACTTTGCCTCTTGCCTAATATATGCTTATCTCATAATTTGTAGCACTTGATGTATTGGCTTTTGGCTACACCGATTTTCTACCCCCACCTTCTATCTTTGTGCAAGGCCTCTTGGCCTATATTAATGCTAAAGGATTCCATTGTGTATTAATTGATTTGAATTCTTCCTATATTCAAGAAAATCTAGAGTCGAAGAACTTACTATTATTGTAGTTAGACTCCTCATGCTAGCTAAAGATTTATCACATTTCACTTTCGAATCTAGGTCCTGCAATTACCAAACTTAAAGTCTTTAAAGAGAACATGGACTATTTGGTAAAAAAATATGAAATCAACCTCAATAATTGGATGGATTCTTCTAAATCCATCATTAAGAATCTATTTTAGGAGGTAGGTATTTCTTTTAAAGAGGAGAATCCTAAGCAAATTTTTTTTTTGGATTTTGATACCCCTATACCACACGATAATATTGAGTAGAAAGTCTCGATCCCTTTGGACTTTTCAGAAGAAGAGGGTGAATTTCTCAATGCCACATGGGACCCCAAGTGGGTGAAAAAGTAAGACTAAGGCTCTTACGTGGATGCTTTCATTCCACCTTGACTCCCAGAAATCTACTTATAGGCTTGCAACCACCAGCCTTGGTCTTATGGTGTTTTTACACTTATAGCCCCTATTCTACAAAACATGTGGCTATTATTTCTCAGTGAAGAGAACATTGATGTAGCTAGGAAACACTACCGTAGCTTTGGAGGGAGTCTCATCTCTCTTCAAAACTATTATTCTCAATGGACCTTTTAGTATGGATTTTGTGTAGTCGTGAGATTGCTAGTTATACTATTTTGAATGTAAAACAATACCATTTTTTGGTTTGACCTTGCATTTTGGCATGTTACATAACATGGATGGTTTCTCCATGCTAAAAGTCTTCCAGGATCTACGATGCTATTTTTTAATTGGGTGGCCAAAGAAGTGTATGAAACCATCAATGAATCTTTGGTATTCACATACTATACGGAATTGGTCCATATTATAGCAAAGAACCTCATGGTATCAAAGAATGGCTCATTTAGAAACAAGAAAGGTGACAATGTTAAAATGATTGAAAGAGTTTTCAATCTAGCCAAAGTTCGACATGGGGTAATCATAACCCATCGATTCAAAGTTTCAACTCTACTTCTAGAGTTAATAGACATCAAGAAGGACCATATAAAAGAAACTTTGGGAATAGAAACCCATGTTTTTCTACACAAGCTTCTAATAGATCTACTTCCCATAGTCTAAAGAGAAAAGGTATTCATCTAGACAATTGTAGCTCCAACCATTAAGTAGGTACTATTTGATTGATGCATGTAGGTTCCCATTGTTCAAGAACATGGAAGCTTAATCTTGTAGAAGAAAAGCCATCCCTAGTGGTCCTCCATCTTCAATTTTGTAATGGTTTATTGGATAAAATTTCCCCAAGAAAATGCCTCAAAGAGTTCCTTTTTATTATTGGAAAACCACTTCCTACTAATATCCTTACAAACATGGTATTTGGTTGGAAATTTAATCCTTACCTCAAGTGTTTCTTCTATAAACTAACGGATACATTTGTCAAATCCATTACCTCCTGTAATTGCCAAAATTATGATAAGTTTCCCCAAGGAAATGCCTCAAACACTTCTTTTTTATTATTGGAAAACTACTTCCTACAGATATCCTTACAAACATTAATTTGGTTGGAAATTTAATACTTCCCTCAAGTGTTTCTTCTATAAACTAAGGGATACATTTGTCAATTCCATGACCTCATGTAATTGCCAAAATTATGATAAGTCCTTCTATTTTAAGGATTTTAGTCATGTTGGTATGATAGATCTCAATATTGTGTGATGAATGACTATATTAGATCACAACTTGCTAAAGGTCTCAATCATATACCATCCAAGGCCCACAATGTCATGGATGCTAAAAATGCATTAATGCATGGTTTCACAGAACTCCTCAAAATCTTGGACCTCTAGAAACATGATTAGCTAGTAAAATTTGAATGTTATATTGTTAAAAAACTACATAACATCCCCATTAAGGGGCATTAATGCTATGAGCATGATGATCGTTCCAATAACTTACATAAACTCTTAAATGATTTTTATATTGTTGGAATTGATAAGGCCAACACCATCCTTCTTTTGCAATAAATTATTACTAAAGTTGAAGAACGATTTCTCGAAGTTGACTTTGAACAAATATCCTTTCATAGGGAGTCCTTCCAACATAGCATTTGGCATATTGGAAAAACTTAAAATATGCCTTCCTTGACTTTTAAATTACCTTTTCTTATGGGCACCTATAAAGCCCATAAACATGACTTTAGATGGCTCACCAATGTTGCCAATTCTATTTACTCACATTGTGCAAATAAACTTGCATTAATCTTAAGTGCTTGTAAAGTCTCCCTGATGGAAATAGCTACTATGGTCAATAAGAAGGCCTTTCTAGTCTCAGATGTTCATATCCAATCATTCTAGTTAATCTCTTCACCACAAGATCTTTGATTAGCCTTCCCAACAATATTTTCAGTTCTTGCTCTATTGACATCACCAAATGCTATGAAAATATTCCCAATCATGGTGAATATGGCCTCAAACCAATCATGTGCAATGTAATTACCTTAGCCTTTGCACACAATGATGCTTCCTATATCACCTTGAATATGTGCAAAGGCAAAACTCAATGGTCCAACAATGCCACAAAAAACCCTCTCTCATTATCATTAAAAGAATGCCTCATGCTCAACAATTGGATCATTTGATAATATATTCATTATGCTATCCCATAATAATAGGAGGCAATGTAAAGGCATCCCTATGGGATTCAATTGCTCCCCACTTTGGTCTAACTTATACCTCACCTTCTTCAAGTACAAACTTGGTAAAAGATTAGCTTTTGGTGGTGGGAGGTATGACGTTCTTAAACATTTCTTGCATACCTTCCACTTCTATGATGATCTCCTGTTAATTAATGTTCCCAACCCTACTATATTCTTCAACCAACATGAGAACTCCACCTTTAGAATATATGCGGGAAACTCCTCTACAATTTGATATGTTTGGGAGTTCATTCTTTTTCTTAGATAGTGGGAATTTCATATCCACCTCTATAGAGTTTCTTAAAATGAGCATTCGATGCTTGTCTAACATACTTTGTATCAAGACCTTTGACACAAAGGATAATCTTTCCTTCAATTGTATAAGATTCATCCACTATAGTAGCAATCATGCTTTTGATTGGGCGCATCATATCACGAATTGATCCCATATTATATTCATATAACTCAACTACATGGGCACACTACCACGTGTGGGTCCTTATGCAAAGATTCACCCAAGATGGTTTTGAAAAAGCTCAAACATGGCACTTGATTCCCATGGATATGAATACATCCCTACCATTACTTAACATGGATATTAACTAGTTGAAAATGTTGTTGTAATACTTGGGTTTGTGCGCACCTTGGGACCTAAGTGGGGGGGTGGGGGTGGTCCATTGGTGTACCACCCTCCCCCCACTTAGGGATCCATAACCTCAAGTGAACTTGTAACCCCTAGTTGATTAGGGGAACTAACCTAGGTAACCAATACCTAACCTAACCCTAACTTTTGCTTATAAAAACTCCCTTTGCAAAACTCTCCATCTCTTTTCTTGTTTGGCTATTGGCTTTACGCAAGCCTCTCCTTCCAATCAATGTTGCCCTGATGGTGACTTGCATATTGGATATCTGCAACACACAAGCCAGTTCCTGCAACACACAAGCCAGTTCTTGCATAACTTCTCTGCCATGGCATTGATGCCCAACCCCTTAATTGTATAATTGGATACCTTTTGCACCATTGTGGTATTAATTATTTGTGGTTTTCCATTGTATGCGAAAGATTTGGGTATATCTCTTTTGACTCCTGGTATCATGACCTAGCATGCCTTTGGTGCCATGAAAAAAAGATTTCTTAATTCTTGTTGCTGCATTACGACCTACCTAAATATTGCAATTACATCTGAATGTCAGGAATGATTGTCTATGAGCGCTTTGAGCACTAGGCATGGTAGGTAAATGCGTCTTTTCAGTTGTTGTTAATGAGTTTTACTTTGAATTTTGGTTTACATAAATGTATATTTGTGAATAAAAAATAATTTCCCCCATATGGGTGTGGCCATAAATTAGTTTATGCAACATCTGTTGTACATGCTTTTTAACTTGTTGTAAGCTTTGGTGGTCATTATTCTAGTTTGTATTTAAGATTAATCTCGGATAGCATACATTTATTATGCAAAAATTTCTTATTATGGCTCATTCCTCCATATATGTAAAATGTAGAATACCTTGATATGTTTCATTCTTATATATATTTAAACTATAGAAATATCCTAATATGGCTTTGGCCGCACATCAATTAATGTAACATAGTAATCTATAGTTTATGCTTTTTAGATTGAAGATTAGTTTAATTTGTATTTAAGTTTGATAATTGAGATGCATAAATTTATACTGAAAAAATATAATATTTATGACATTGTTATTTAGTACATATGTGTTTAAATTATTATGATTCCCATTCTAGCTAACCAGTTATTCAGCAACATATGATGACTAGGAAATGAGGAGTCAGTTATTATCGAAATTTGCCTTTGGCAAGATCTGCATGTATTCTTATCCCAATCTATTTTGAGAGTAATTAAATATAAGAGTTATGCACATTAATATTTCTACTATTATAGTGGTTGAAAACTTCTAAACCCCATTGCGGTAACTATACATATTTGTTGACTTAATGGTAATAACAAATTAGACATATCCAAATTTCCTGTGGTACTTCAATTAATTGAAAAGTATATGATTAGCTC
This sequence comes from Lygodium microphyllum, assembly GCF_053477565.2. Classification (NCBI taxonomy): domain Eukaryota; kingdom Viridiplantae; phylum Streptophyta; class Polypodiopsida; order Schizaeales; family Lygodiaceae; genus Lygodium; species Lygodium microphyllum. The sequence continues at coordinate 92,060,606 of NC_141164.1, forward strand.
ATTGTCTACCAAGATAAGGTTTTAACTAGGTTAAATCTCTAATAACTAAAACTCACTCTATCCTTTTAATTATGTGTCTATCCTATGCTTTGCCTTATTACCATAATGTCTTTTCTCCATCCCCTATGGCATTTGAACTTTCTTTTTAATCTAATGGTGATCATATTATCCACTTACTTGGGTAAAATTGCAATACTCTGAGATGGGACACTTCCCATATTATCTTTTAACTATAAACTTATGGGCTTTTTTGCCTCCCATGCTAGGCATAAAAGCAACTTGCCCATGCCTATGCCCCAATCCTTGATAATATAGCATATGAGCACACTACCTATATAAAGCTCCGTACTAGCTTACTATCCTCAACCTACAATAGCTTTGACTACTTCTACCTTTCTCAAAGGGACTTTTGCCTCATGAAAGGTGAGAAGGATCGAAGCTTGCACTTGAGAGCTATGGCGAGAGAGTAAGAGCAAGAAAGAGAGAGACAAGAAATGGGAACTCCAATAGTCACAATGTGTGACCGGGCCTTTCTTTATTCAAACTGTCACTAAAAGAATAAAGAATAAAGGGACGGTGACGGGCACCCACCACCTGCAGTGTGTAGTGGCGGTGACTGTCAATGTAGTAATACACGGGCGGCTAGGCGGAGGCGCCTTTATCCCCAACAACCTCCCAGTTAAAGGCAAATCTGCCCTAGTGAGGAGTGAAAAGAGAAAAAAAAAAGATAGTACAACATGTACACATGTACAATAGGATGAGGAAAGACGTCTTCTCATCCCATGCCCATCAACCTCCTGAGGAAGGCAAAGCGCTCTGTAGAGAGGCTTTTCGTGAGGGAGCAGATCTACAAGATTCTGATCAGTCGAGATCTTGACAAGATCAACAGACTTGTCCTCAACGACCCCACGTATGAAGTGATACCTCACCTCAATGTGTTTCATCTTCGCATGGAAGACTGAATTCTTGGCTAACTGAATAGCACTCATAGAATCCGAATGTAGTGTAGGGATAGCATCAATACCAAGGTCAGCAACCAAACGACCCAACCAAATGGCCTCCTTGCAAGCCTTAGTGGCTGCAACATACTCGGCCTATATAGTAGAAAGAGCCGTGCATTTCTGCACCCTGGACATCCTCCAGCATAGGTGAATACATAGCCGGAAGTGGACTTCCTACTATCTGCATCTCCTGCATAATCAGAGTCAGTGTACCCCACGACTCCTATATCCTAGCTACCATAGTATATGCACATATCTGCAGTGCCCTTCAGGTACCTCATGATACCCTTCACGGCATCCCAATGCTTCTTGCCAGGTGTAGCCATATAGCGTGCCACAACACCAACTGCAAAGGCAATATCTAGACGAGTGGCGATCATGGCATACATAAGACTGCCCACTACGGATACATAGGGAATCTCGGCCATCTCGGCCCTTTGGTCATCTGTCTGTGGACAATCAGCTTGCGATACCTTCACATAAGAAGGCAATGGACAGCCAATAGGCTTTACGTCTTGCATGCGGAAGCGCTCAAGGAATTTATGAATGTACTCCCTCTGTGACAAGTAGAGGAGTCCCTGATGCCTGTTGCGTGTAATGCGCATACCAAGTATGTGAGGCCTGTCCCAGATTTTTCATCTCAAAGCTCTTATTGAGCTGAGCCTTAAGAGCATCTACCTCATCATGAGCTTTCCCCGTTATCAGCATATCATCCACATAGAGTACCAAAATCAATAAAGAACCATCACAGGCTTTCTTCGTGTAAAGACACAGATCCATAGCACTCTTGCTGTAGTCCTGTGACTGCATAAAGGTATCAAAATTATGATACCACTCCCTAGGTGCCTGCTTCAAGCCATAAAGACTTTTCTTCAATTTGCACACTAGGTGCTCCCTACCAGGTTTTGCAAAGCCCTTAGGCTGTTCCATATAAATCTCATCATGCAAGTCCCCATGTAAGAAAGCCATCTTGACATCCATCTGGTATAAATCCAAGTCAAGCTGAGCAACCAAAGCCAAGACTAAGCGCAGGGTGGTCATCTTAACCACAGGAGAAAAGACCTCATCAAAGTCCACACCATGCTCCTGCTTAAAACCCTTTGCTACCAATCTAGCATTGTATGCCGGCTAGGGGTGTCTAGGGGTACTTTTCAGCTTGTACACCCACTTGCATGGCAAAGCCTTCTTGCTCATAGGCAAGGAAACCAAATCCCAAGTGACATTCTTATGCAAGGAGTCTATCTCAGATTGCATAGCCCTCTCCTAGGAGTGACTGTTACCCCTGCGCATAGCCTCATCATAAGTGAAAGGCTCTCCTGCATCTGTAACCAAGACATAATGCATCGAGGGTTGAAATCTATCAGGTGGATGTCTGTCTCTAGTAGATCGTCTCACGGCAGGCTCTGCTACCTGCCCAGCTACCTGTCCAACACCCTGACCATGAGCATCTGCTGCAGCTGTAGGCTGTCCAACTGGCTATGCGGGAGCTCTCGGCTCCTCCTGAAATATGACCCTGCGGATCTCAACAACTCTCTCAGGCTGCCGATGCATTTTGTCTTCATGGAAGACTGCATCATGACTGTGGATGACTTTCCATGCCTGCGGATCCCGGAGATGGTAATCCATCTCGCCTGCATCCCCATAACCAAGGAAAATGCATTTGACACTCTTAGGATCCAGCTTACTTCTCTTGTCCCTGGGCACATGGCAAAATGCCTCACATCTAAAGACACGGAGATGTGCCTAAGAGGGAGGTTTTCCAGTCCATACCTCCTCTGCAACCTCAAAATCCAAACCACTAGAAGGTGGTCTATTTATGACATGCACAACTGTACTAACTGCCTCAGCCCAAAAGCTCTGTGGTAGGCCTGCATGGCTAAGCATACTGCGTATATGCTCCTGGATGGCTCTATTCATCCGCTCAGCCAAACCATTATGGGGGGGGTGTAGGGGGTGGTCAACTGATGCTTAATACCCCTCTCATCACATAACTGCTCAAAAGCACGTGAGACATACTCACCCCCATTATCTGTTCTTAGGCATTTTAGCCTATACCCAGACTGGTTCTCAACCAATGCAAGCCATCTCTGAAACACAGCTAAGACATCAGATTTTAGCTTAATGGGATAAGCCCAAACATTCTATGAAAAATCATCTATGAATGTAACAAAATACTTTGTACCACCCATAGACTGACAAGGCATGGGCCCACAAGCATCCGGATGTACCAATGCCAAGGGCTCACTCATGCGTGGCCTACCATACTTCTTATGCGTAGACCTAGTCTGCCTGCCATAAAGACAATGCTCACATGAATCAAAACATGCATAGTCAAGGGGCGGTAAGTACTGCAAACCAGAAAGCATTTTCATTCCCTTCAAAGACATATGCCCCAAACGGGCATGCCAAAGAGATACATATGGGATAGAACCCACAGACAAAACATGATCAAGGGAAGAAGTGGATACAATCAAGGGATAGAGGCTGCTAGCCGCCTTGGCACCTCTCGCAATCACAAATCTACCACGAGTGAGCTTCCATGCTGAGTCTCCAAAAGATACATGATAATCTGCGTCATCAAGCTGTCCAGTTGACATGAGACTGCGTGTCAAAGCAGGTACATGACGTACATCCTGCATAACAAAACTGCTGCTAGAAGAAAACTGCAGCCTAACATCACCAATGCCCACAATGTCAAGAGAGCTGTCACCACCCAAGCGCACGGAACCCGAAACGGTACTGTATGAATGAAACCACTCTCGGCAAGGTGTCACATGAAAGGACACACCTGAGTCAAAGAGCCAACACTGTGCATACATAGAGTGTATCTCTGTCATCTGCGAAGCACTAGAAGAAGCTGCAAGGATATAATCATCATCATCAACATCCTCAGGCTGCATAACATTGATCTCTTCAATTTTAACACTGGACTTTGCAGGCACTATGCTGCGATCAAAAGACTTATCCTGCACTTTGTCTTTTCCCTTATCTTTGCACCTTTCATTGCGCAGTTCATGGCATTGTGGCCTAATATGGCCATTTTTCCCACAATGGTGATAAGTAACATCTGCATTCCTCCCACGGGATTTGCTATGTGACTTCTCACGAGACTTGGATCAAGATTTCTGAGAATCCCGTCGGCCACTGCCATTGCCATGCTTTCCATCCATCATTCCTGCCTCTAACTGTCATAGCATGTGACACACGAGAGGCATCCAAATTCTTACGGTTAACCTCTTACTGTAGAAGAGTACTCTCAACATCAGATAATTTTAAGGTAGCAATAGAGGTACATAATGTAGTGCGGAATACATCCCATGACTCATTAAGAGTACCAAGCAAGAAAGAGGAGTGACATCCTCTGCAAAAGTGTCCGGTGAAGTCGAGTTCTTGAGTATAGCATGGAACTGGCTCAAGTGAGCAGACATAGTCACATTCTCCTTCATGCGCAGATCCATAAGCTGCTTCAGCCAATACATCTGACTCGTTGGACTTTTCTTGTCATAGAGATTCTTGATTTTATCCCACAACTGCCATGCACTCTGTTCTTCCTCAAATACATTGTAATGAACCTGTTCTGTGAGAGATAATACAATAGTGGACTTGCATAACTCATCAAGCTTAAGCCATTCCTCATCTCGCATAGTTGCAGGCAGATGCCCACTCAATCTCAATGGTTAGATCTACGATTTTTGCACCAACACCTGCCAAATCTGGCTCTTCCAATAAGAGTAATTCGTACCATCAAGCTTAGTGATGTTGAAAATAGCATGATCAGTGAACGAACTCGCCATAATGCAGGCTGGAAGACTACATACAGCTCAAAATTGTTTGCTGTTAGTGCAGAAAATGACCAAAAAATCACCAAAATCGAGAGAAAATGGCGAGAAAAGTGTAACCAAAGCTGCTGACCACCAAGTACTAGTGAAAGTCCATCATTTTAGAATATTTCAGCATGAAAAATCCATGTCAGTCCAGAGTTATATACTTGCTATAATAAATGACAGCAGGGTATTGTGAGGGGCAATTGTGCTGACCAAATCACTACATCAAGTCAAGAAATGACAGCCAAGACATGACCAGCCATAAACATGCATAAATCAGCACCAAACAGTCATCAAGACCCTGAGCAAACACCCAAACATGTCACCAAAGCATCCGTCAGTGAGTAGGCATACCCCCTGGACAATAGGGCAAAGTATACATAACACTGGCAAGACCTGACACCAGTAGAGGTATGCTCACAAGAGTGCAAAGCCCAAGCTCAGGTCAAAAGCAACTCCAAGATATCATTGCATGAACCATGCAACATTTAAGTGTAAGAGATCCCAAAGTCTCAAGTATTTGCAAAATGCTCAAAATAGCATAAACCTCCTGCTCAATGTCGGTTAAGCATACAAGATGCTCCCACTGGCACAAAAGGCAGATAAACGAGCTCAACAGCTCAATCAAACCAAGTCAGAGTATCAAAGATAGGTAACCAAGACAATGCCTCAATAATTGTTAGAAATCAAGCTCACCGTCAGTGTGTCTTCATCTATGACCGATATCTATGACAGCTAGTGTGTACAGCTGTCTACATGTGACTACATTAAATAAGTCGGGTTAGTAGTCAGACTAGAGTTAGTCAGTCTAGTCTACGTTTACACTAGGTCACTTTATCTTGTAGTGTGTGTGCTTTTCAGTATAGGGTGTGGAAATGAAGGAATGAGCTTGAGAGCCTGAAGGCTCGTGGATATGGAGTATTTCCCTTTCTCTCTCTCTCTACTCTTTGAACATGGTATCAGAGCTTCATCCATGAGGCTGTGGGAGAATGGGCATGACAACTTGCAGTGCAAAGGAGATGGAAGTAAGGAATGAGGAAGAAGCTGGACACTTGCAAATGAAGCCATAGTCAAAGGAAGGAATCAGCGTGGACTGCCTCCTGAGTTTGAAAATCGTGGACTGCCTCCTGAAACTTGTGTCTGAAAATCATGGACTGCCTCCTGAAACCTGTGTCCTGAAATCGTGGATTGCAACCTGTGTCTGAAAATCGTGGACTGCCTCCTGAAAAACAGGAACCTGTATCTGAAAATCTGCACCTGCTAATCTGAATGGACAGCAACCTATATCTAAAAATCTGTGCCTGCTGATCTGAGTGGACAGCAACCTGTCAATCTTCAGTGGGGCACCTGGACAAGGTTCATAGAGCATGTATGCTCACTATTGAAGGGCATTTGAAGTGTGCAAGGAGTAAATGCTTGTGTGGGAGCTCTGTTATAAGCTGGAGTGACAGATACAGACCTATAATCATTTTTGAACTACTATAAACATGAATGGACAGCATGCATTCAGTCATTACTGACACACAGGAGCCTTGTACTACACTCAGAAGGCATCTTTGGAGCACAAGAATGTGTCAAAGCATGTATACATTGGATCAAATGTCTTGGAGCTGAGATCTCTTGCTCAGAATACTCAGATCTGAAAATCAATGACAGGCTGAAAACTGTCATACACAGTCAATAACAGAATACTCAGATATGAAAATCAATGACAGGCTGAAAACTGTCATACACAGTCAATGACAGAATACTCAGATCTGAAAATCAATGACAGGCTGAAAACTGTCATACACAGTCAATGACAGAATACTCAGATCTGAAAATCAATGACAGGCTGAAAATTGTCATACACAGTCAATAACAGAATACTCAGATATGAAAATCAATGACATGCTGAAAACTGTCATACACAGTTAATGACAAGTACTGTGCATTACTGAAGCAATACAGGTCATCTTGGGGGTTCCATCATCTATATGAACTGGCCTATACATGCTGAATGCATGGAGAATTGAAGCAAGCAATGAGCATCATTGAAAACTGAATTTTGAAGCTGAAGTAAATGCAGTTACACTGTCCTGGTTAATTACAAACAACTCATGAGGTTTATGCCATTGGTCAATGAAGACAGGTTGTCTATGCCTACTCAAATGCTCATGTATTGAACTTGCCACTACAAAGTAAATGTATGACATGGTCGAAATACATTTTGGAGCTGCTTGGAGCTTGGTATGTTGAATTCTGGTTGACTGCAACCTGAAACTGAATTTGTTGACACACTCAGTTTTGGACTTGAAATTGTTGCTGGTTACTCACAGTTTATAGTTTTCAGACTGCATGTATGTACCCTGGCAGTGAGGTTACATAAGCTTAAGCTGAAGCAAACACATAGCTTATGTATTGGCAGTTATATCTACAGTTGAGACCACTTGTTTGAGGGTTGTTTTGGGGTGTCAGTGGGCTGAAATACCCTGGTTTTTTTCTGCAATTTAGTGCAGAAAACTGTCATAAACTGTTACGGACTGAACTTAGTCAGTCATCCTTTTTGGACTGCAGGGAGTCAGGCACTTGATAGACAGTCTATTGCATCATGGCTAATGCACATGGGACTGACAATATCACTCAGATAGTTGGAGAGAAGTTGGATAATAAGAACTTTACATTATGGAAATTCAGAATGAAAAACTTTCTGGTTGGCAGAGGTTATTAGGATTTATGTATAGGAGATGAAGTTGCTCCTGAGTTGCCTGCACACAATCCAACAAATGAACAGAAAAGAGCCTACAGGCTATGGAATGAAAGAGCATGCAAGGTGCTGCATTGGTTTTCCTTATGTATATCTGATGCTATGGTAATTCAAATCACTGGATGTGAGACTCCGAAGGATGCTTGGGACATACTGATGAAAAATTATGGAACCATGACACATGCAAGAAAGATCCAGTTGAAACAGCAGTTCAACAACATGTCTAGGAATGGCAAGAGCATCCAGACGTATATCACAGAGATTAAGACCATAGCTGATCAACTTGCTACTATTTGCTCAAGTGTATCAGAAGATGATATGATTGCTGTTGCTTTGAATGGCTTAGGCAAAGAGTACAAAGCTTTTGACACTTCCATTTCTGTCAGAGAAGAGCCCCCTAGCTCGGAAGAGCTAGTTGCTTTGTTGCTGCATGAGGAAGTCAAACTTGGTTTGAATACAGGTTCTAGTGCATCTCAGAGTAGAGACACTGTGTTGTACTCTAGCCAGCGTGGCAGAGGATCTAGAGGTCGTGGTTCATTTCGAGGTCATGGTGACACTCGTAATACTTATGGACAGCAGCAGCAGCAGAATAATTGGCATGGTGCAAATACACAAGGCCAGCGTGGATCTGGTGGGTTTAGAGGCAGGGGGAGATCACCCCGAGGTAGAGGTGGTGGTTCTGGTTTATGGCAGTTGTCTGATCAGTCCAACAGGGACAAGGACTGCCATTATTGTGGCCGGTATGGGCATATTGCAAAGGATTGTTACAAGAAGCAAGGAGATATGAAGGCAAAGGGCAGACAGCATGGGCACTATGCATCTTCCAGTGGTGCTCATGATGAGTCAGTTGATAGACTCTTTGCCATGCAGCATGTGTCCAAGTCTGCGTCAAGGCAGAACAGAGATGACAGGTGGTACATTGACTCTGGTGCGTCAAACCACATGACCCCGCATGGAGAGTGGTTTGATGAGATGGTTGCAGGTACACATGGTCATGTATGTACTGGGGATGATACCCAACATGACATAAAGCATAAAGGGATTGTTCCATTGATGATGCCTGATGGCAAGAAGAAAGGCCTGCATGATGTCTTACATGTACCGACCATAACAAAGAATTTGTTGTCTGTGGATCAAATGGCAGAACAGAATCTACAAGTGAGGTTTAACAAGGATGGATGTTTCATTGAGGAGTATGGAAATGGCTGCAAGCTAATTGCCAAGGGCAGAAGGGATGGCAGGATGTTTACTTTGGAAGCGACCATTCCTGAACTTAAAGCAGCCATGTTTGCACATGATGAGAGTGCCATTCGGGATCTAGAGATTTGGCACAAGCGGATTGGACATGTCAATGTACAAAAGTTGAAATCTATGCAGCAAAAAGAAGTAGTACTTGGATTACCTAAATTCAAGTATAATGATTTTGGTCATGTATGCCCTGCATGTCAGTTTGGGAAGCAGGCACAGTTTCCTTTCATGAGACATGTAAAAAACAGCACTAGGCCTTTACAATTGGTACATTCTGATGTCTGGGGTCCTTCACATAATGCTTCTTTTGGCGGTGCACGGTATTATGTCTCATTTATTGATGATTTCAGCAGGTACACTTGGCTTTATATCTTGAAACATAAGGATGATGTGTTTGATGCATTCAAAGACTTCAAGAAACATGCTGAAAATGAATTGGGCTGTTACATATCATGTTTGAGATCAGATGGAGGAGGTGAATATGTCTCAAACTACTTTGATAGGTATCTTGCTAAACATGGGATCAGAAGACAGCTCACATGCAGTTATACACCATAGCAAAACGGTGTTGTAGAGAGGAAAAACATGGTTTTGATGGAGTCAGCTAGAGCTATGCTGAATGAAAAATGTTTGCCAAATGGTTATTGGGCTGAAGCAGTGGTGACTACTATATATGTGCTGAATCGAACCCCTACAGCAGGGATTCATGATGTCACTCCGTATGAACGGCTGTATGGTCATAAACCTGATATTTCACACTTGAAGGTATTTGGCAGCATTGCATATGTGTATATACCGGATGAGAAGAGGAAGAAATTGGATCCTAAGGCAGTGAAAAGTGTGTTTATTGGATATGCACAGGAACGGAAAGCTTATAAGTGTTATGTACCTTCTACGCATGAGACACTCATAAGCAGAGATGTGGTATTTGATGAGTTAGCATCTTGGTATGGGAATCCTGTTGCAGTGCCTACTGATGGCTCACCCAGTATGAGTCATGCTGAAAATACTCCTGCAGAGAGTACTTCCATGACTGTTCAGACAGGTGATGTATCATCTACAGTGAGTCCTTGGACAGGTTGATTACGGAGTCGCACTACTGCATCCACTGACACGGATATGTCAGTGAGGGGGAGAACAGATAAGGGAAAAGAAAAGGTTTTTGAAGATGTAACAGGTCCACTCACTGCAGGTTATGATTCATCTAGCAGTGACAGCTTAGATAGTGAATTGGAGATTCCGTATGTTATGACGCCAGGTGCTAGACAGAGCCGTTATGTGCCGCCTCATGAGAGGCAAGCTCACAGTGAGCCACAGCTCAGGAGATCAGAGAGGGTCAGATGAACTGTTGACAAGTATACTTACACTGGATATTCAGCCCGTCATTATGCTTATATGACGAAAGTAACAGGTTTTAGAGAACCGAGTAAGTTTGATGGCAGTTTCAGATGAGAATTGGCGTGCTGCTATGGATGAGGAATATTCAGCTTTGGCTGAAAATTGTACATGGGATTTGGTATAGTTGCATGAGGACAAAACACCTATTGGATGCAAGTGGGTGTATAAGGTAAAATGTAAATCAGATGGATCATTGGAAAGATATAAGGCCAGGCTGGTTGCAAAAGGGTGTGCACAGCAGTATGGTCTTGATTATGAGGAGACTTTCAGCCCTGTAGCAAAGATGGCTACAGTTAGAACTGTGATTGCTTTGGCAGCAGCTAGAGGCTGGAAACTATGGCAGATGGATGTAAAGAATGCATTTCTCAATGGAGAATTACAAGAAGAGGTTTACATGGAACAGCCTGAAGGCTATGTACATCCAGAATTTCCAGCACATGTATGTCGGCTGAAAAAGGCATTATATGGGTTGAAACAGGCACCCAGAGCATGGAATGCTCGCATCAGCAGTTATTTACAGCAACATGGTTTCCGATTGGGAGATGCTGATCATAGTCTGTTTGCGAAGAAGACAGATAGTGGCTATGTTTTTCTAGTTGTCTATGTTGATGACTTAATCATTACAGGAGATGATGAAAATGGGATTGCAGAAATAAAGACATGTTTACAGGCTGAGTTTAAGGTCAAGGATCTTGGAGAGCTGAAATATTTTTTGGGGATTGAGGTTGTCTCTACACCTCGAGGCATATGGCTGCTACAGAAGCAGTATGCTCATGACATGTTACAGAAATATGGTATGGCTGATTGCAAGACTATGGATACGCCTTTGGAGCAGAATGTCAAGCTGCAGATTGATGTTGGGACAGAGATTGAGAATGTTACTATGTACAGACAGATGGTAGGCAGCTTGAACTATCTCACGATCACTAGACCTGACTTGAGTTATGCTGTGGGGCTGATCAGTCAGTTCATGCAGAAGCCTCGCAAACCACACTTGGATGCAGTCAGAAGAATTCTAAGATATGTAAAGAGTACCACAGATCATGGGATGCTTTATGCATATGGAAAAACCCTTGACTTGATGGGGTACACTGATGCTGACTGGGCTGGTTGAACATATGACAGGAGGTCAACCAGTGGCTATGCATTTGGATTGGGTAGTAGCATGATCAGTTTGGCAGAGTAAGAAACAGCCTACAGTTGCATTGTCCAGTATGGAAGCAGAGTATCGTGGTGCGGCCTTAGCGGCCTGTGAAGCTAAGTGGTTACAGAAGTTACTGAATGACTTGGGAGTACGCTTGGACATCAAAGTCAAGCTGTACTGTGACAATTTGAGCAGTGTTATGTTAGCAAGCAATCCTGTTTATCATGCAAGATCAAAACACATTGAGGTTCACTACCATTTCATCAGGGAAATGGTTTTAGCAGATCAGATTGACTTGGAGCATGTGAAGACTGAAGACCAGGTAGCAGACATCTTTACCAAATCACTTGGTAAAGATAAGTTCATTCACTTTAGACAGCTACTTGGAGTGATGCAGATGATTTGAGTTTTGTTTTTGAGCTTGAGGGGGAGTGTTAGAAATCAAGCTCATCGTCAGTGTGTCTTCATCTATGACCGACATCTATGACAGCTAGTGTGTACAGCTGTCTACATGTGACTACATTAAATAAGTCGGGTTAGTAGTCAGCCTGACTAGAGTTAGTCAGTCTAGTCTACGTTTACACTAGGTCACTTTATCTTGTAGTGTGTGTGCTTTTCAGTATAGGGTGTGGAAATGAAGGAATGAGCTTGAGAGCCTGAAGGCTCATGGATATGGAGTCTTTCCCTTTCTCTCTCTCTCTACTCTTTGAACAATAACATCCAAGGTCGTAATGGAAAAAGCCAAGTCGTAAAATGGAAAAATCCAAGTCAATGTCCAACTGCTCAAAGGAATACTCAAATGAATATTGATACGAGCTCAAACAACTGCCATCCACAACCAAAGCATAAAGCATTCACCAAGACATCATAACCCGTACTGGGTAGCCTAGGCATAAACCATGTCATAGATGAAATGCCAGCTGCAAAGAAGTGACAGTCAAACCCAAATCGAGCTCTAATCTTAGCTCAAAAGCATTCCGGAGCTTAAACAAGACATGTGGCATAGTCCAAATACATCATGACATCATACCGAGTAGCCAGGAGCACCCCATGATGACCAATGGGCATAACCCAATTGTAGCATAAATAGCTTCAGCCCTGAAGTTTCCAGCAGCATATAACCCCTGTAAACTAAGCAAATCAATGCTCAATCCAAGCTCAAATCTATAGGCAAACCATAGGCATACATTCCCGTATGTGTAGGTACCAACCGGGCATAATCAGGCATCAAATGCCAAGACCTGTAGGCATAAAATTGAAGTAACAGGTGGCTGCCATGTTTTGGAAAGATCTGGGATTATTCAAAACAGTCAATGGTTGAGCTAAATCAGCTCCAAATGCATCTCACTTTAGAGGCATAACATCCATAAGTGATCCGGTATCAATAGATATCAGTAGAAGCATCACATAAGCCATAGGCATACAAATACATGCTGTCTCAGACCTAAGATCTGTTGCAAAATATTATCTCATCAGAATTTGGCAAATTCGACATCACCATCGCGTTCGGAGCCTGCCAAAACTCCAACTTAGACTCTTACCTTGCCTAAATTGTGTTCCGAATGCCCGAGATATGACAAAAAGAGTGATTTTTGGGCCAGATTTTGAAACAGGCGCAAAAAAAACGTGAGCTGGCTGGGGGGTTTGCTGTCCCACGTGTCAACAATGGGGCCCAAAGGGGACACAAATGGGGGCCAAAGAAGGGCTATACCAAGCCTCAGCAAGCCTTGGTAGGCTGGAAGCAAGATCCAGGTGAAGGAAGCTCCAAGAGGTGTGAGCTATGGCTGCCCACAACCTCAATGTCAATGCCCCGATGGTGCCTCAATAGGCCGGGAAGAAGCTCGGGAAGCCGGGGAGTGACAGGAGCTCAAGAGAATGAGCTATAGCTACCGGGAAGGAGATCCAATGTGAGTGGGGAGTCAATGGGAAGCTGAGAATGCCACAAGCCAAGCTCAAAGTCGGGAAGCCGTGCTCTGATACCAGTTGAAAGGTGAGAAGGATTGAAGCTTGCACTCGAGGCTATGGCGGGAGAGCAAGAGCAAGAAAGAGAGAGACAAGAAATGGGAACTCCAACAGTCACAATATGTGACCGGGCCTTCCTTTATTCAAACTGTCACTAAAAGAATAAAGAATAAAGCGACGGTGACGGCCGCCCGCCACCTGCAGTGTGCAGTGGCGGTGACTATCAGTGTAGTAATACACGAGCCGCTAGGCGGAGGCACCTTTACCCCTAACACCTCAAGATTGACTCATGGCTACATCTAAGGTAAACTAAATGATTATGGGTGACATGAATAGCACTTGGATGCTACCGTTGACACCTGTAATGTAAGCATGTTTATCTAGTCCTTACTAATAAGTTGCTTACTAGGCTTGTAGGTAGTAATAGGCAGTATTCCTCCCTCTGGACTTTGGTTTCTTTTTTTCGTAATATGTCTATCTTATTATTTGAATTGAATAAATACACATATGGCATGATGAGAAGATTACGATATCCTGTTTTTACTTGGTATTTGTTGTAAATTTCCTTTTTGAATATTTGGCAATTCATATTCTTATTGACTTTTCTTTAACACACACACACACACACACACACACACACACACACTCTCTCTCTCTCTCTCTCTCTCTCTCTCTCTCTCTCTCTCTCTCTCTCTCTCTCTCTCTCTCTCACCTACTAGTTTCTTTATTTCTTCATAAAGTTTCTATTTTCTATTTCTTGATCCATGTATTATATTTATAGAAGTGGAAGAGCCACAATAGCCTTTCAATGCATTTATTATTGATTCATTTGTACTCATAAGAAATAATACCCTATGAGTGTGGGAGAGAGAGACTTGGAAATAAAATTGCTACCTACATCACCCTTCAAGAAATACATCTCCTTCTTGTTAGATGATAAAGCTCTTCTCCTTATGCCACATAGGCTTGGGAGTTTGGGGTTCTTGAGCCAAATCACTATGTAATATATAGAATAGGCAAGAGAACATTTGTGTGTCCATGCATAGTCACACATGTATATGTATGGCTATGGGTATGTATATGTGTGCCGACTTGTGTAAATCACAATGCACAAGTGCACATGAGCATTGCATAGCTTTTCCAATGAGGTTAGTTTTGTTGCATGCATAATTATTCAAAGTCATTGCATTCTTGTCTACATATTAGAGGAGTAGCAACAATTGGACAAATTTTTCAAGATTCTCTCAATCTTATCTTTTACATCACAATCAAAGATTTTGTATAAGGAAATAGAAAACATGTATGCTAAAAGCAAAAGTCATAATATGAACAATTGATATATATATATATATATTTGAGGTCTTCACAAGATCATGAGAGTATAGGACATTTATAGAGAGGTCAAGAGGAGTGGCAGATTAAAGTGAGGCGTCAAGTTGTGGGTAGCCACTTTAGTGGCCATTAAGACCATTAAAGAATTTCACATGGGACAGATTTGGCTTTCTACCCATAAACTTCTCTTCAAGTGTCATACCATGTACAACAATAGTGCATGTCCTGTTCTTTTTAAATCCATTTAATTGTGGAGCATATCTATATGTATATATTACCTCCATATACCATTTTTTCTACAAAAAATGAGAAAACTCATTGGAGAGATATCTCCCTCTCCATCCAATGTTAGGCATTCAATATGCAACTATGTCTCCTCAACCAAAGCCTTAAAGCTTTTAAAGACATTCTTTGTAGGACCCCACACATCTGAATGTATCAATTCAAGTGGCTTCTTACAAACATGCTTTTCATGTGGAAACACATGCCTTGCTTGCTTTCCAAATTTACATGCTTCATTTGCTTTATGCATCCCATCAAATTTAAACTTAGGTAAGCCATCCACAATCTGTTTTGACTGCACGTCTTTTAGCCACCCACTGCACATTTACATGACCAATTCTCTTCTGCTAAATTTTAGTACCAACCACAACACTTGAACCTTGTCCAAACATGGCAACATCCATTTCAAGAAAAATTATGTCAATAGTAAACAATCTGCCAACATGTTTTCCTTTCATTCAACTTGCAATCACTTTTGAGATCTTTTAAATAACAACCATAAGATGTGAACCAAACCTGCAATCCTTGTTCTACCATATGTGACCCATATAAATCAAAAATTTTATAATATTTTGTACATGCAACACACCAACCATGTACTTAGTTTTATCATCTTGCATACTCAAAGGAACATTTCTAACATAAGTAATGGGGTGAGCGGTATCATCCCCTATCTCCACATAGCTTGGAGACTTTGAACTGCATATCTATCTAAGACACTCTCCATGAGAAGTCATGTGGTTAGAGGCACCCGAGTCTACATACCATACATTATTATTTGATTAACCATTAGCAATCATAGTACTCATAAAGTGTTGTATAACAAACAATTGTTCATTGATATGTCATCATTGATTCTGCTGTTGCTAGATGCACAATTGCCTTGCTGCTTTTTTCCATTTCTAATTTCAGTCTTTTGTTTGAAGCAATTTTTAGTAATGTAGCCTTTCTATCCACAATGCTAGTACTCTTTGCTATCACCAAAATTCTATTGCCTATTAGAATTTGCAACTTGCCCCTCCTTAACTTTCCCTTCCTCTGGACTATTCTTCTCTATTGTATTGTGGATCATAACCTTGACCATGCCTACCACCTTAGCCTCTACCATGATCTCTACCTATGCTAGTAGATTTAAAAACCTATTTAGACTTGTTCTTACTTTGAGAAGAAGAGGAATCCAAGCCAAGGTTCTTCTCCTCAAGTATTAGCATAGAAATCAAGTTTGCAAAATCACGGATATCATCACTTGTATTCATAGAGATGACTTGAAGCTCTTATATTTATCTCCAAGTTCATCTAAGCATGCACACATAACATCATCATGATCAATTACCACACTAATAGATATAAGAGCTTCCACAATACTCTTGATTTTCAAGGCATTATCATTAATGGATAGATTCCCTCTTTCCACTTGGCTCAACTCTAACTTGAGCTGCAACTTTCTAACCTTTGTGTTTAGTTCAAAGAGCCTTGCCATATTCTTCCATGCAATACCGAGGATATTAGATTCCCACAAATAGCCCATCATGCTATCTTTGATATTGACAAACAACAAATGTGTGACTTTATTCCATGTCTGCTTCCAATCTTTCTTAGCCTTTACTTGTTCTGTAGTAGCATTTCACATAGGAACTTTGAGTGCTATTGCCATGTCTCCTTTAATGAAATTTCAAACACATTTTTCCTTTAAGACATTTGTCATCCTGAACTTCCATATAGAATAATTGTTCTTATCAAGCTTCTTGCTAACAATCTAGTTGTGAAGTTCTCATATATTTTGACAAAACAAATAACTTGCAAAAAAGTGTAATATGCAAGCAAGTTGATATCATGTGCACCACAACTAAACACAATCTTTTTTACCAATTGCACAATAGTAACTACAATCTACAATCTATATGTAGATGCCTTATGTATTTGCAAGGTATCAAACACATGAAACCTTACAAATTTGACATCTATAACCTATACACTTGTAAACAATTGACACAGTTTGGAGTATACCCAAAAACTACTGGCAGACCACTTGCATATCAAGAACGAGGTCAAAATGATCTTAGATGCCAAAAATCACCAAGTTGGAAGCCCTAAAGTGCTTATCTATAGTATATACACCATTCTTCCTACTCACTAAGTTTTACTTTAATCAAAGACTGCAACCCTACCAGCCTTACGAGCCGCGTACAACTATAATCCAAGGCAAATCAAGCAAGGTGGAAGAGCTTCTTACCCATTTCTTGCTTGCTTACTTTTTTGCTTCAACACCTTCACGTTAGCCTTCAATTGAACTTTGCATAGTCATGGGATAACTTTGATACCATGAAAATAGACAAGAGAGGAGAGAGATGAAGAACCCAAGAGTACACATACAAAAACAATTGAGACTTGAGAATATAAAGAGATAGGGCTGAAAATTTCTTCTTTCCTCACTCAAAATAACTAAATCTATAACATGATAAATGGCTAATATGAAAAGTATCGCAATGTATGTATATGTGGTCACTAAGTGTGAATCTGCTCAGGAAAGAAGAGGTGGCACAATAAGTGTGCCATAACCAAGGGTGGACTACGCGGGTATTGTCTAGTTATAGCATCATTGGTGTATCCTCATGCACTAACATGCTAGTAAGTAATATCTTGCCACATCACTAAGGCACGTAATGGATGCCATAGTGTTAACCCTAAAAATGCTAGCCTGGATTGGATTTGCATGATTTGTTGCTAGAGCTCTTACTCAACGTTATTAATAGGTGGGATTTTGCTGGGTTCTAGCAGTGGTTTGTGGCTTCTTTCCCTAATGTGGTATTTCTTGACACAATTGACTATTGAAATGTCCAATTCCCTCCCCTTTTAAGGTTTCGAGTTCTACATCCTTGGTCTGGCTAATTGTGTGACGACTCAGTAGGGTCCCATCCCCCTAAACTTGAGTTTCTAGTTATGGTACTTAAAGTAAATACATGAGACCTAAGTCCCCTTATGGTTCATAGACTCAGGCAGGTATGAACTCCATTTTATGCTTTTTAATGAGCACTTTAGTGCATTGTCAATCATTGCAATGTTTCATAAATAATTTAATATCCTTGAATAGGGTTGGCCACTAGAAGTGAGACTATAGCACCTTTTAGGATGTGGTTATAGTGCCAAAGTTACCTTTTGATATTCCTCCATGTGCTTTTTGCAACACTTCTTTAATTTTGTGCTCACAAATGCATCGCCTTATTAGACTATCTTGTCCAAGCATATACTATAGTTGTCCTACTATTAAAATTGATAAGGCTTAGCCTTGATGAGGAGGTGCATGAGGTGGGCCTTTTCTGTTGGGCTTTTGGGTAGTCAATGCTCCAAGAGATCTACTATGTCCTTGGCCTAATAAGTCATCGGGAGGGAGAGTTACTATGAGGCCCATGAGAGAACAAGCCAAAAAAGGGTCAAAGAAGCTTGTTGTGCACTTGCTTCAAACTATATACGAGATCAATTTTAGTACTAGTACCCATGATCAACCCCTAATAGTCTGTATAACCAAGGACCAAAGAATTCTAAACCCCTCTAACAAGCTTGATCTTTGCAAAATAATTATGCAATGGTAATGGTGCCTAAAAGACAATACAAAAGCAAACTTATCAATGTTTGACGAATTGCTAAATAGTCTCAATTGGAGATGGATTAAGCTACACCAAATGCTATTTAATTAACATACTAACTTGATAGCTACCTTAATGGAAAATGATGACTTTGCTTATGAATGAAACAATGAATCATCTTCAAGTAAAGGCCAAAGGCCAAAGGCTGGGCAAGAACCCCTTGTACTAGTATACATTGCACAATCATATGTAAGTGAATATATAATGAAGAACAAGGGTAATATTAGTACCCACCAAATTAACCCCTAATATGCTCTCTCTCTCTCTCTCTCTCTCTCTCTCTCTGTGTGTGTGTGTGTGTGTGTGTGTGTGTGTGTGTGTGTGTGTGTGTGTGTGACTCTAATTGCATTGACTTTGAATCCCACCATTGCTTCCTCTCAATTAGTATCAAAGTGACTTCCATGGGAGCTTCAATATGAGATTCATGCTTGTTGTTAAGATTTGAAAGAGGTACAAATCTCACTACTAAGCCCTCTATTTAAGTCAAATAGGTGTTCCAATTGAAGAAGCCATTGAGGCTCAATTTTAGCACTCCCATAGCCCAATTCAAAAGTGTTTGGATAGCCATTAATGGTTGGAAGTAAAGGGAAAATGGCTTGGTTTTGGAATGCTTGTACATAGATATTGGTTCAAGAAATAAGGCTAAATAGCTTAGTTTTAGAATGCTTGAGAAGAGAGATTGGTTCATTTATTCTATGTATAAAAGCATAAGGGCAACTGTTTCTTCATAAGCAAAGAGTCGGCTTGTGTTCATAAAGCAAGGGATCTACTTGCTCAAATAAGCAAGGGGCCTACTTAAGATCAAGGTCTGCTTCTTTTATTGATAGAACAGAGAAGAGAAGACACTAAACTTGGATTGCTCTGTGGATTATTTGAGTAAGCCTTGGTAGTCAAATTTTATCATCTAGTAGTTGGATATACTCATGATTGAATCAAAGGTGGTAAGAACATGTTGAAGGCCTAGTGCATTTCTAGTGGTCTAAAAAATGATAGGTTACTCTTAAAGTGGAAAGCAAATATCAAATAGTCCTTTCAAAAATTAGTTTTCAATTTTTTTTGTATATTGTACAAATTTTCTCCCTCTAGGAGAGATATTTGATGACTAGATACCCCAACCCTCATAGGCATTTACTTCACTCTACTCTTATCTAGAATAGGGCATGAGAGAACCATCTTCCTCTAAGAATTAAAGTTAGTTGTTGCCTTGGAGATGATGCATAAGTTGTTTTCCACAAGTGCAAAGTATGGAATTGTTTGGCATAGATATGATTTATGGAGCTATTTCCCATGTTGTGATTGCATTTGATATGCTATGGAACATCATCTATGTTACTAGCCAAATGAGGTTATTTTAGCATTAAAACCTTCCAAGGTCCTCTTCATTAATGGAGAAAATTTACAAAAGCAATATGCCCTAAAAGTGATTAAGAGTATATAAGGTTGGGTAAAAAAACCTCCTAAAGAGAGAAATGTGATTGTCCAACACCCAAATTAGCCAAGAGGTACTTGAGCCAAATTCACTCAACTGTAGTTGTAAAAGCTACCCTATACTCAACTTCACAACTACTAGAAGTGGCCATAGTGGGTTGCTTCTTGCTCAACCACTGCACTAGAACCAAAGTATAAGCCTAGAAATAAAAAACATGAAATTTCATGCCTATGATGAAGGTTGTTCCATGTCAACCTAATTAAGTGTGCGGTAGTGGTGATAGAGCTCTATGTTGGCCTAAAATGACCTTTCTACATATGCGCACCTAATGATGAGCAACATGGTCGCTAGTTGAGCTACTAGGCTATGATTCCAAAATGCTTATGATAGGATGTTGATTGTGCTAGCCCAAAGTGGCATGCACACTTTGCTTTTAGGCACTTGATAAGTGTTATATTCTATAAGCATGCCTAAACTAAGAAATCCAATAATTCTATGTCTTCAACATAAAGATTATTTCTCAACCTAAGGCTTATTACCAAAAATTATCTTAATCATAATACGTTATTGCACCTACCAACTTGTTTCAACTGCTCTCTGTCCATACACTATGAATATGAGGAAGAATCTATGAGAATTATTCTTTAAGTATCATAATATTTGACATGTTTACTTCCTTATTTGTGTTTTAAAGTGGATGAGATTAACCTACAAATTTGACAATATCACTAAAGTGGACTTATTCACAATGAAAGAAATAATGAAAAAGTTCACTACTTGACATAATATCACTAAGATCCAATGCATTGCATCAAAATCAAAGAAAAAAGTTGTTTTTTTTCAAAAAATTGATGCAATGCATCGGATTTTAGGACACATAGTGCACATAAGGCAGATATGCCATTTGCATAGTGCACCTTTCAATTGTCTCCTACACAATGATTAAAACACATAATTCTTTGTTTCATGAAACATGAAGTATGGCAAACATCCATTTGAAAAAGTATGGCAAATACAAAGTACATGTTTGCTCCATTTGATGAGTGTTAGCATATCCTCATGACTTTGATGAAGGTTGATGCGTGCCAACCTATTCATTTTTTTCACCTTTGCGTGTGCTGAAGTAGTGATGGAACTCTACGTTGGCCTAAAATGGCCTTTCTACATGCACACCTAATGATAAGCAACATGGTTGTTGGTCGAGCTACTAGGCTGTGATCCCAAAATGCTTATGATAGGATGTTGATTGTGTTGGCCCAAAGTAGCATGCACACTTTGCTTTGGGCACTCAATAAACATTGCAATCTATAAGCATGCCTTAAGTCGAAACTTGAGAAATCCAATAATTCTATGTACTAACATAATGAGTATTACTCAACCTAAGGCTTATTGCCAAAGATGAACATAATCATAAAACATTATTATAGCTTCCAACTTGTTTCAACTTCTCTCCATCGATACACAATAAATGCAAGGAAGAATCTATGCTAAGTATTTCTTAAGTCGCATAGTATTTGACATGTTTACTTCCTTATTTGTGTTTTAAAGTGGACTTGTTCTTTTTTCTTGTTGAAAAGGAGCTGTACATTGCAAAACATCACCAAATTAAGCACTAAAGGAGAGGAGATTGATCGACGAGTTTGAGAATGTATTTTAATATCTAAAAAAGGGATTGGATTAAGTAGTCAAGGAAAGGAACTTCATATTTGAATTTGTGAATGTAACAAAAATAAGGAACATAGGTATACAATGAAACTTTTTTTATAGCACAAGATCTAGAATGTACTAAAATTTATCTTCCTTTTTGAAATGGTAAAAATCATTATTTATTAGAGCATTCATATTTTTTGGTTCATTCTTAAAAAATATAACTCAAAAAAATTTATTTTTTTCTAGTTTATTTGAATTTGGCTATTTTTTAACAGAATCTTTGAAAAGATTCCAAAGGTTTCTCTTAAGATGCAATATTATCCAAAAGGTTTGCAATTGGTACCCACTAGACTTGACATAGTATTTGCAATGGGAGTTGTGACTCACTATGTGGTGACACTTGGCTAATGATAGTAGGACACTATGAAGGATATTATGAGATACCTTAAGGGTAGTGCAGATATGTGTATATGTTATGGTGACAAGGATATTGGAGTTATGGTCTACACAGACTCCGATTATGCAAGACATGTGAATAGTAGGAAGTCCACTTCTGGCTATGTCTTCACTTTTATTAGAGGTGTTGTTTCTCTGATGTCCAGTGTAGAAATGCATGACCTTGTCTACTACCAAGGTTGAGTACATTGGAGCCTCGAGTGCTATTCAATTGGCACATAATCTTGTCCTTCATGTGAAGACAAAACACATTGAGGTCCATTATCACTTCATTAGAAAGGTGATTGAGGGCATATAGAAAGATCTTATAAATCTTGTAAATGTGCTCACTAAAAGTTTCCTATTGGAATGGTATACCTTCCTTAGGAAGATGATGGACATAGGAATAGATGACATCTAATCCTCATCCTATTGTGCTTATGTACACATTGTACTTTATCACTTTTCTCTTGTTTTCTCCATACAAGCACATTTTCCTTTAAGTGAGGTTGTTGGGGGTTAAATGTTACATGTGCCTAGCTACCAACATTTACTTGTCCTTATTGCCCTACACACTTGTACACTACAGGTGGCGGTTGCCCATCATTGTCACTTTATTCTTTATTATTTCTATGACAATAAAATAAGGGAAGGTAGGCCACACATTGTGACTAAGAGGGTTTCCACTTACAATCTTGCTCTGTGTGTGTGTGTGTGTGTGTGTGTGTGTGTGTGTGCTATCCCTTTACATGGGCCATTTCACCAGTTTTTGACCACTACTTCTATATCGAAGTTAGGGGCTCTCATCACTCGCATGCTACGTTTTCGGGAGAACCACGTTGCATAGATCATTCTTTCACCGTAGCTACCCTTTTCTACCACAAGGGAGGAGAATCATTGTTTATGTGGAAAGGTCGCACGGGTCATAATTTGGCCTTTCGTGGAGGACGATAATAAACTACTCGACTCTACTCTCTCTCTCTCTCTCTCTCTCTCTCTCTCTCTCTCGCTTGAACGTCCATAGCTCTTGCATTCTCTTGCTTTCACTTGTACTCTCACTCCGACTCCATCTTTCACTTTGGTTTTTTCTTATTGAAGATCATTCTAACAATAAGAGTGATTTTCATTATGGGGCAAGCTAGTCTTTTGCAACCTTTCACAACAAGTGCACAATAATACTCCAAGCAACCTTTTTCATTGATTGCTCAATAGTACATGTAATCTACAACTTGTTTGCATATAAACCTTATGTTTGGTTCTTGGAAAACACCTGAAAAATTACAAATTTGAAATCCATAACATGTGTAACCACTTTTGATCAATATAGCCGAAATCACAGTATACCTTGAAACTGTTGTCTGCAACCTTGCAACTCTAAAACAGGGCCTGAAATGGTCTCAGATGCCCAAAAAAATTGCGGGACGTCCCTAAAGCGCTAATCTGTAGAATATACAGTGCTCTGCTTGCACACCAAATCTCACAACAATATGAGATTTTCACTCTACCCTGCTTCCGATGCCTCCACAGGCACTATCCAAGAGAAAGAGTGGAAGAATGGGAGAGCTTCTTACCCATTGCTTGCTTGCTCAAACCTTGCTTATTTTCCTTCACTTCAACCTTCAAAATTAGCCTCTCTTAGTGGTGCCGCTATGATACCATATTAAGAATCGCTTGGTGGGGGACTTGCTTGAGTTACTGTGCCAAACACACTCACTATATACAAGAGGAAGCTCATCAAGAACACAAGAAGAGAGATGGAGGTCAAAACGTTTTCTTGCTGATTTCTTCTTCTTCTTCCACACACTATACAATGTATACAAAGTGTAGATAAGATACAACATAAAGGAAAGTGGCCTACTAAGTCAGACACTGCATAACAGACTACACTAATCGACCGGTGCTATATCTTTGCCAGCTGTAGGTAGGTGTAACAAACTAAATATAATAAGTGATAAGTCATGGCCATCTGAGTATCATAATGACCACCAACGTGCTGCGGACCCATCTAGCTAGGCAGTCGATCATCAATGTCCGCGGGTGTTGAGCTTGCCATCTCAACAAAACTCTGTAGTACTAGAGCTTTTAGAAGAAACTTATTTTAGCCAAAAATCAACTCTTGCATTAAGATATTCAATAGTAAATCAAGAAATCTTCAAATTTGTCCATTATACTATGTGTCATCGAGATAGCTACACGTAAGAGAAGGCATCAAGATCAAGAGAACTCTAACTGTCAAAGCTATGTACTATAGTATTCAACATGTTTATCTTGTACTTTAGCATTGATCTACTATAGAACAAGCCACAAAAGTCATCTAAGGACTCTCCTCCAAATCAATTCTTGCACTCTCTTAGTGATTTCCTACTATTAGATACTTGAGAGCATGAACAAAAAGCACAAAAATTAGGAAGAATCATGGATAGAAATAGTGAATCATCCGATAAAATTCATCAAAGAAATCCCCTCCACCTAGCCTCCTTGATTACCCTTCATGACTCCCTATTATGAAAGCTTGTCCTCCTCAACAAGAAGCATGAAAGAAGTCATCTTCCTCTTTATGTTTTGCTCAATCCTATCCTTCCTAATGGTCCCTATTTTGATGTCTTTTTTTTTTCCATGCTAAAATATTCTATAGATCACAACTCTATTTAGCCTCCAAAGGCCCCTCCCAAAGTCACCCAAAAAGCATATGCTAAGGTTAGACAAACACTAGAAAAGGCATGCACCTCATGAAACTTTCCAAGTTAACATAAGAAGTCTAAAGTTTCACTCATTGTCTATGTAAACTATCTCTTGTTTTTCACCGACTAGAAGTATAGTCACACGACATCCACCCGCTCTAAATCTACACATCCTTTGGTATATGTGCCACACATATCACTCTTTAGTAGGTTGAGATGAGATCCCTCTTCATCATCCACATTGTAATCCTTTCATCTTCTTCAATGTCTTTGTACCTATTTGAAATCCTTATTCTTATAAGCATCATACTCTGTTCTCTTGGATAATTTGATCTATTTATTTGCAATAGATATTCTCAACTCTATGCCACTAACTCATAAAGAGAGTATGTGGCATTAACATGAACATGCCTTATAACATATGGACCAAACCATCTCTTTGAGACTTTCCTAATAGTATTGTGTTCTAAGTTGTTATTATCATACATAAGTACCCAATCTCCCTTCTCTACAACTCTTGGTCTAATTCTGTGATTTTTTTCAAACCTCTCTTTGTTTTGAAGCCTAGTTGCCCTCAATATCTCAATGCAATCTCGATGTCTGGTGGCCTTTTTTCCAATTGAAAAATCACAAGTAGCTCTTTTCTACTTAGCCCATACTCGCAAAGTAGAACACTCCAAGTAGTAGCCACCTCCTCAATTGGCATAATCAATTTTGGCTCATACATGAACTTAGCTAGCATATATCCTCTGGTTGCACTATGTGTAATGTGATGAGCCCATAATGGGTATGGAAGCAAACATGGGAACTTTCTAGCTCCACCTTTGTATGGCTTTGTTAATGCCTTGACAATTGGAGGATTGCATCTCTCACTTTTTCCATTTCTTTATGTATTATAAGCTGATGTCAGTGCAAGTTTGATTCCCAATCTAGAGAAGGAATCTCTAGCCTCATAAGCATCAAGATCTCCTCTATTTGCAATAATCTTACCCACATAACCATAGCTACAAAACACTTCCTCTAGTAGAAACCTACATACAAAATTCATAGCTTTCCTCCTCAAGGCTCTTCCTTCAACCTAATCAGTAAAGTCCTCACATGAGCAAGCATAATATCCTCATTTTCCATAGTGCCAAAAGGCATGGTCACAAGGTCAACAACCCAAGGCTACAAACCATCCTTGTACCTCATAGATGAATACATCTAGCACATGATGCAAGACTCAACAAAATATGAAACATCCTTATACATAGTTTTCCACTAGTATCTCTCTTTAATCTTCTCAAAAGTAGCCCATACACCTCTACAAATAACCCAAAGACTCTCATGGAATTCTTTCATAATTTGCAATTGAGTAGCCATGTCACAAACCACTCACAATGGATAACATTTCTTTCTCTTTGGTTGCTTCCAAAGAAATTCGTCCTTTACAAAATAGCCATATATGTTTCTCATGATTCTCTTGAACTCTTCATTTGACCATCCATCTTTCCTTATTAATGTACTTAAGTACTACCCAATGCTCATCCATTTTCCTTCATATAAATATTTCAAGAACATCTCCAATGCTAAAACATAACATCTATATTGAAATTTTCATCTCTTGTCTATGCTTGTTCTATTGATATGCGTACTTTTCTTGCTATTGTACTCACTTTTACATCTGTTGTAACTATTGTTTTAAGTAATGTCATTGCAATTTTTAATTGCTATACCTACATTTACATCAACTATCAATGCATCTTGAGTAGTTGTACATGTGCACTTAGTTGTAAATAACATGTCAAATACTAGATTATTTTGCCTTGCAATATGCTAAAACTCAAGATCTAGCAACTTGATATATGCAATCCATCTCAACATGGCAATGTCTAGGGTAGAATAGCTTGCAATCATCCCAAGGCAAACAATCATTTTTAGATAACAGGAAATCCAATAAAATACTCCCTCTCACATTTAAGAGTTTTAACAACTCCCCATAGTTCCCTCTTAACCTGCGGATGCATTCTTTGTCTCTCAATTGGGACCCTTGCCCCAAACCTGACTACATACTTATTTCCCTCATCATGATTTTGACCATTTTCCTAACAAATGTTGATAGGGCTAGTATCAAAAGTAATGACAATAGGTCTTTCTCCTATATAATCAACCTTCCTTAAAGTAGATGCTATGTTTAGTAACTTCTTCAATTTTCTCATAGCTTTTTGTATGCATCCATTCCCACTGAAATTATCCAAATGAATAGAATACACATGCCCCTCAAAACCTTTGCACCTTTGAAATAGAAGAACAAGTATCTTGCATCCTACCAATAGCATCAACCTTCATTCAAGATGGACTTTTGTCCCACTCATATATCCCATTATTAGTACTTCATCCACTCCAAAGATAGACTTTTGACTAGAAAAAATAAGATGAACCTCTTTGAGTCTAGATAGAATCTTATCATAGTTAACAATGTGACTAGCAACAAATTTCTTGCACTCCTAATCATTCAACTCTTCATCTTTCTCTCCTTCTACACATCTGTTAATATGAACATCATCAAAGAATAGCATAGTCAAATGAGGAATATAACCTTAATGCTTTTGTCATAGCATTCATCATGTGTGCCATTGAATTTGTTACCCCTTGTGGTAGAGTACACATGCGCACTAAATCCAAGGGTATCTCTTCATTGTGATAATGTTTATGCTTTCAATTGCTAACTGGGATTGATCATAACTAGAATATAATTCTCCTAAGGAATATATTTCTCTTCGAGAAAATGCCTTTGCAAATTCATCAACAAAAGTACATGCTCCCACATTCTTGATGGTCACCTTGTTTACCAACTAGATATTCTAAATGAATCTCAAACTCTTGTTTCACATAGGTACGATGAACCATCTATTTGAGTAAGGGGCTGATGAAGGCTCTAAAATACTATTTGAATCTTGTCATTCAGTAATTCCACGAGCTTACACAAATCAACTCTTGGCGGTAATATCGATCGCAAGTTCCATGGTATGTGTGGATACTTTCTATCATTAAGAGAAACTCATTTTACTCAATCTTTTAGCTCTTCAAGTGAATCTACAATAAACTTGTGACCAACCTTCTTCAGGATCCCTTAAGCTTGGCTGACAAGACACCAAATCATGTGTTTCTTCACTATCTGGTGGTAGTGGCATTGCAATTGGTTTTACTTTCTTTTCCATGGTTCTATACTTTATTTCAATCACCTATTGTTTTTTGGCACTTATGCTCAACTCTTATGCTACTAAAATCTAAAATTTTTGGAGCTGATTTACTGGTGATCTTGCAACCTCAACATGGGGGGCAAGGACTCACCGACATCCCGATTCAATGGTGTCGAATTCCATACATGGCAAACTAGGATCAAACTGATCCTAATGAAGAAGGATCAAACTTATCCTAATGAAGAACGGCTTGTGGTCAATCACAAGTGTTCAAGAGAAGAAACCAAGGGAAGTTGCACTTTCAGTCATATGGGATAAAAATGATGATAAGGCTCAAGCTATTATCAAGCTTGAACTTGATGACACCTTCATTTATCATGTTGATGATTGTGAAACTCTCATGTGACATGGGATCGATTAGAAACCCTATTTGGAGCTCATTCAAAATCCTCCAAATATGGCATACTAATTGAATTTTTGTGGCTTGACATGCAAAGTAGTACCTCACTTGCAACTCATTTGAATTATATGGAAAGCTTGTTGACACAACTTGTAGAAATCAACTTGAAGATGGATGAAGACATTTGCATTGGAGTGCTTCTCAAGAGTCTTCCACTTGAGTTTGATAATGTGTCTACCACATTAATCAACATGCCAAAGCGAAAGCTTGTGGATATCAAAGCCTCTCTCTTGGAAGAGGAAAAGAAGTCCAAGAACAAGGGAGAAACAAGCATCCCAAGAGGAAACCAACAACTCCTCTATGTGAAAGGGAAGAAGAGCATAGTCTGAGACTTTTGTAAGAAAATTGGGCATATTGAGAAATTTTTCTATGCTAAGAAAAGGTCTCAAAGAGCATATCTTGCTACAATCAAATAAGATGAAGACAACAATGAAGAAGAATAAGAAGAAGAACCCCAAGAACAAAAGGATAGGACTCACCAGTCCCTCTTTTGTAGCTCATTTTTTGATTGAATTTTTTAAGTTTAAAAATGTGGACTTGCCTAATGTTCACACCATAAGCTCCTATACTCCTCATGTAACCTATGCACACTACAGCCTCTACACACTTAGTGAGGCCTTGTAACAACCTCTAGCTTTGTATGGTTGGTTCTTTCCATGTCTACACTTATTAGCAAGGTTCTACTCATGACAGCCTCTGTATACTCAGTGTCTTTCTTGGTTGTGATTGAGGAGGGGTGTTAAGAAATGTGCAATCACATCCACCATAGCATCTTTGCAAGGAACAAACAAGGCAAAGAAACACATTGCAAATAAAGCCTTAGACTAGGTCATGTATGCATGGTTTATTAAAACCACAGTTGGTGAATACCATGGTTGTTAACCCTCAAATGAACGAAGGTGGAAAATCCGAAAAAGCTAAAGCAGAAGACAAAGACAAAGGCCAAGGCAAAGAGAAACAGAAGACGAAGACGCACAAGGAGAAAAGTCCTAAATAAGGGAGAAAGGCGCGCAACGAAAAGCATAAGTCAATACTTTAGTAAAAGAGCACAAGCGCATCATGGTTTAATTCAAGGAGCACTGGGCTCTCACCTGTGCAATTTGTAAATGTAGACGGGCGGTGGAAAGGAGACTAGGAAGATAGAAGGACAATGGGAAAAAGGGCCTAGGCTACGGCCGGCCATGTAAAAAAGGGGAAAAGGGGATGACTGCCTAAAAGGGATTTAGGGTTTTGTATATAAAGTTGAAAAGTGAATGAGAAGCTCATTCTTGTGTGTGGCCAAAAGTAGCTCTCCTCCTCCTCTTCTTCTTCTTCTTCTTCTTGCTTGCTTGAGCTTGTACTTGAGAGAGGGAGTGTGAGAGTGTGAGGGAGTGAGTGTGTGAGGGTGAGGGACCGGGGAGGAGAAGCTCTCCATCTTCTCCTCTCTTCTTCTCTTCTCTTCTCTTCTCTTGTCTTGCTCACGACAATGGAGCTTGGAGCGTGGAGCTTGAGGATGGAGCTTGCTTGAAGCTTGCACTTGGATCATGGAGCTACCAGAGTGCACGGGAGAGGAGGTAACTCGATCGGCATGGAGGTAAGCTCACTACACCCGTAGATATGGATGGCGCGTCGGCTATGTGAGAAGTAGCCATTAGTGCTCGGCTTGGAACGCTTGAAACAATAAGCGTTCCGAGGGTCTTGGCGGTTGAGCAAAAGCTCCCATATTTTGGTTCCATTGCCGGGACCAACAGATTCAAGCCTTGAGCGCTTGCACGCTTCGAATCAAGCATTGAAGTAGGGTTTTCTCCAAACCGGTGCTTGAGGTAGATAGGTAGGAAGTGAGGGATTTTGAAGAGGAATTCGATCTCCTTAGCAAGTAGGTTTTTGATTTGTTGTTGAATATTAGAGTAGAACAATCCATCTCCATCTCTGGTTTTGATTTTTGTTGCATTAGGTTAAGGTTAGGATAGGAAAAAAGAAAGAAAACAGTAGGGTTTTCTGTTGCTATATAACAAGTTCAAACAGGAAAATAGGGGCACAGATCCAAATTTCTGGCTGGAAGAGTATGAGGGACTAACCTCTGAGGTCACAGCAGGCTGGAATGGGGCAATAAGAGGCCCAAGGAACGAGGACAAGCCACATTTGACATCCGGCCCTCTAAGAAGAGAGTGAGGTTGAGAGCCAGGGAGAGAGAGAGAGAGAGAGAGAGAGAGAGAGAGAGAGAGAGAGAGAGAGAGAGAGAGAGAGAGAGAGAGAGAGAGAGAGAGAGAGAGAGAGAGAGAGAGAGAGAGAGAGAGAGACGTGCGAGGAGATCGTCTGCGTGCTGGTCGATTCGAGTGCCACACCATTTCCAGGTACGCTAGGTGTTCCCCTGTGTGGCTTCGCATTTAATTAGGCGGCTCGATGCAATTTGGTGAAGTAGACATCAGTTTAAAGTATCGCCTGCAGCTCGCGGGCCGTCGGGCACGCAGTCGGATCAGTGCATCCGAGTCCCAGAATAGGATTGCCCTAGCTCTGGGGTTGGACCGTCCGACTCCGAAAATCGGACCACCTTTTTGATCTGATTCCCAGAGTCAGACCACCAAGAGTTGGACAGACCCAGACCACCCAGAGCCGCGAACCACCGCGGACCACCCATGGACCACCCAGGATCGGACATACCATTCAGAGTTAGACCACCCAAGATCGGAGACGGACCAACCATCCAGAGTTAGACATCGGACCACCCAGAGTCAGACCACCCAAGATTGGACCAGGACCAATCCCAGGGTCGGACCAATCCCAGAGTCGGACCATGTGTCAAAATCGGACCATTGGTCCTAGCGTAAAAATTGAATCACTTGTTCGATCCGACTCCCAGAGTCGGACCGTCTAACTACTAGAATCGGGCCACCCTGTCCGATCCGATTCCTAGAATCGGACCACTGCAAGAATCGGACGTGACCAAAATCGGACCATTGGGCCGATCGGACCAACCCAAAATCGGACGTCCGATTCTGATGATTAGACTCTTAAAAGTCGGATCTTTGAGAATCGGACAGAAAACTATCAAAATCAGACAGGTATCTAGAACTCAAATTTTAACGCATCTAAACCCCAAAATTGACCCCAAGGGCTACGTAGAGCTAAATGCACATCACAGAGCCATCACTGGGCTGAAACTTAGAGCAAGTAGTTCAAAATTTGGCTATAAACGGTCCTCCAAATTGCGCATGGCGTATACCATAATAGCCCTGCGGGCCGGGAGGGACTGCCTCCCTGGGACCCCCGCAGAGGGGGCTCTGGCCCCTCCGCACCTCCCCCAAGTAGGTTGGAGAGAAAACACGCGCCGTGATAGGTCCTCCAAATTAGATCCTGGTGTAGTGATGGCTCTACACGAGCATGGATTCTCACTTGTAGAAGAGCAACCAAAAGCCCATACCCGAACAGAGAGAAAAAGAGACCCTAGAACATCAATGGGCCAATCTAGCCATCAAGTGCAAAAAGGCCACACCATGAGAACACAAAGACATTGTGTTTAGACCATGTTTAGTCAGAGTGAAATGCAACATCAGCAAGCTACAAATGCCAAGATGACTAGACATGACACTCTTGATGAGAGATGTACCTTGAGCAGCACTGCACTGACAATCCAAGACATCAGTGGAGAATCCACATCTGGTTGTGCAGTTGGGGACTCAAGGGCATTTGTCAGAAGGCTTAAATTTACAAGCCAAGACCCGAAAGACGAAGACATAGTACCACCTGCCTATCTTAGGGTCAAACTCACTGCGAAAAGAGAGCATACTATCGATGCTCTGATTGATGAAGGAGCAGATTTTAATATCTTGACCTATGAATCATGGACCCTACTAGGCAAACCAGAGCTTACACCAACTAATGCAACTTTTAGCCCTTATGGGGGACACACACAAGCGCTCATAGGGAAATGCAGAATCCTTGCGATAATTGAAACTGAAAGCTTCTCTATCCTATTTCATGTTCCTCCAAATAGTGCTAGCTACGGGAAGGAAACCCTCCTAGAAAGACCCTTCAAAAGGGCGACCAAGTGTGAGGCTGACTATGTAGCACAGAGGATACACTTGATACTACCGGGTGTGAGGATAGTCACAACCTTTAGCAAGGGTGGCCTCATCAAACCTCGAGGGAAAGGCAAGGAAGGTGCTGACATAACAGTCAAGCCTACTAACGAGAGCAAGGACTTGTTGGAAAAGCTGATACAAGCACAGGTCGAACAACGAGAACCAGTGAGTGAGGCCATGCTTGAAACAAGAAGATCAAGAGACAATGCCAAGGACGGGCTTTGGACTTACAAATATCGTAGAAGACCCCAAAAGAAGCCCAAGCCTTATGGATGAAGGCATCGATGGAGGGTCAGCACAACGCCGCGATGGATATCCAAAACGTTGCTATGTGCTCAAGGGTATTACACAGGTAATCGATGGATTTGGGTACCAAAACCCCCTGCTAAACCACTTTTATCAGCTAAGGGCTAGATTGCATCAAAAGCAACGAAGCACAGGAGGAAATCTAAGAGAAGCTCTAGGTCTCGAGGCAAGAAACCAAACATGAGTGTTCGAAGGAAAGAGCCTCAGCCTAGCATGCTTAATAAGCAGAGGTCATGTGTAACCATTGAGCGTGCACAAAGACCACTAGTGCTCAAGGAGCTTTTGACTCCCCAAGAGGATAATGAGCTCCAGAGGCACAACGCTGCTCATAGGAAGGCTGATTGCTCAATAAAGAAAATGGCACAATCATCTAAAAGCCTTGAGCAAATCATTCAGCCAGTGCCACGTCCACCTAAGAGTCCTAGACCTCCTATACCCTCTTTTTCCAAACGGACACAGGAAGCACCTCAACGCTCGTCAAGGGTGGCTGCTCGCTCCCAATCTCTATCTCCATCTAAGCTTCCAAATGTCCAAAAGGTGGGACATGACACCATCTGTAGCTCTCGGCCCAAGGATATGCTGAGCAACCTAATGCGACTAGATCGACTCATTCTTGATCTACACAGATGAATGCTCAAAGGGCAACAAAAGACATGACCACTTCCGATCGCCCTAGGGACTTGACGCCGCAATCCACGAAGGGTAGCCAGCCCACTGGACTAGCCGCTACTACCTCCAATCAGGGATCACAGCAGCCACAGCCCTTGGCCGTGACAATGCCCCTTGCGGAACGTATCCTTAGTAGTTCACCTATGGAGGAGTTGTCGTAACTAACTTCCTTGACAACTCCAGCACTTCCAAAGTGCCTAAAGCCTAGGTTGGAGGAGTTAAACACAAGGGAATTGGCTAAAGAGCTAGACTCTCCGAAAAGGGAGGCAGTTGTATCTTCACAACCTGGTGAGGCTATTCAGCAGACCATGGCTATGTCCCATAAGGACACACTAGAGAAAGAGAATGCTGAGGCCCAACCAAGCACACCAACGGTTGACCTAGTCCAGGGTCCTGAGTCATTGAGAGATGCACCTTCGCTAACCAAGAAAAAGAGGAGAAAACAACGAAAACAACAACAGTTACAGGTGGTTGTGGACCCCAAGAACATTGACACCAAGAGCGCTGGAGAGCTGAGAAATAGAGCATCAAGTCCATCCACCAATGACCCCATTGATGCCTATCCTAATGGCGGTGAAACCTCAGACACATCCGTGTGCTCTGAAAAATCAAAGCAGTCGTTACCATCAACGGCTGCTTCTAACACTCAATCCACTGGCAACAGAACTCACAGTGACCAATTAAGAGTGGATACAATGTTGTCACAACAGGGTGACAAATTAATACCAGTCACATCCAAGGAGAACCATGACGCGATGACAAAGCCTCAGGAGAAACATGAAAATCCCAAGAGCATAAAAAATCCTAGCATTGGCCAAACTTGCTCGTCTAGGCCTGAGCCCCCAGCTATGCTAAAGCCCAGGCAAACTCCTAGAACCTTGCATGAGATAGCAATTGGGCAAGCCCTCATTGAACATAGAAGTGTCATAGAATGCTTAACTGAGTTGGATGCTAAGCTCAAAGTGTTCGCACATGTCTATGTCCTGGCAGACATGGGCGCATTCCCTAAAAAGCATCTCGAAGAATACTTGCAATTTCCCTTATCCTGGGAAGAGCAAGAACATCTTGATGAGCACTATAACAGGCTCCTGTATGAATGCATGAGACTCATCTCTGACGAGGAAGCTGACGAACTGTGCTTAACTGTCACATTCAATGATGTGCTTTGCCAACCAAATCTCTTAGAGATAGAGCAATGATGACCGGGAAATCAATGCAAATATAGGCACAAAAATGTGCTCAACATAGAAACATCCTTTGCAAATTAACACTTTGCTTTTGTACTCCTTTGTGAAAAATCAAATATAAAGCAAAGTAAAATGTGTAGTCCAAAAGAGACACACTATAAAATATTGTTAGGAAAAGGAAAGGTCAAACCTTTTTGTCTCATTCCAAAAATTGAAGGGTCTTTAGACCTTAGCCAATGTATGCAAATTTGAATTTCATAATTCAAGAAAGGAAAAGGAGGTGGTTGCATCCGTGGGATTTGGGGAGGTGGGAGGTTGAGGTGGTTACACCCTCTCTCTTCCTTTATCTTCTCCTCTCATGGTTCATTTCTTCCTCTCTCATTTTGGCACAACTCTTGCCTTCTTGTTCTTGTTTCCCTCTCTTGTGCTTCATGCTCATTTCTAATGGAGAGTGAGGAAGAGGAAGAGGGTGAGGATGGAAGAATTGTCAAATTTCTTGTGTGTCCCTCTCTTGTGTGTTTGGAGAGCATGGTTCTTGGTGAGAAAGAAGAGGTTTCTTGCAGGTTTTGTGTCCAGCAATGTATTTGCAGCCTCTACCTAGCCGGTTCGTGGTTCATATTGTGCCGTGGCAGGGTGCTCTTCATTTGGTGCACTGGCCGGGAAAGAGGTGGTTATGGAGCTTGCAAGGGAAATGTTTGCAGCCTGGTTTTTGGACTTGAAAAGCCATCTTTCTTGGTTGCATTCCAAGACAAAGAAGGAAAAGTTTCAATCATTTCAGGCTTTCAAGGATCAAGAAAATGAACGAGGGATGAAGAAGATGAAAAATTATTGATTGTTGGTTCACATGACTGCCCTATTGCCCTGTCCACCATGTTCGTAGTCTCCTCCACCTTCAGTTTTTTTTCTCTTCTTCATGTTGCTACCAACACACCTCCACCTCCTCCAATTCCCCCATCGACCCCAACTCTCCCTCCTCCACCTTCTATCCTTCTTTTCCTCTCTCCCACCTTCAGCCCTTTCGTCTCCAGCCCTGCCCGCGGTAGCGAATCTGCATAGTGGTCGCCAGACAACCTGCGCCATACTTGCGCCTCTGGTAATACTCACGACTGTAATATCATAGTCCTTCTCAACCTTGGCTTACCTCCCCCTCATCCCCCAATCTACTCCACGTCTCTTCCATGGCATCGGCAGCTACAGTCTCAGCGAATCTGCAGCATCGAGTCACACCGTTGATGCAGTGAGTGGTCATGCATCTTGAAGACATAGCCTTCGTGCCAGCCGGGATCTGCTTTGACAACGCCATGATAGTGACGGCATAAACTCCATTTGATTCTCCTTCAAGCTCCCTTCGTTCCACGTGGCAGACTTCTTGATCTTATCTTTTTTATCCTCCACGTAGCAGATCAATCACAATGCCTTACATTTATAAAACATTAGCAATCAAACGTTTTTAAAGAGAACACACCCTCCTTAAATCCTATTTATGTGCCCTCCTTTCATTGAAATGGATTTAAAGGAAATTCATATACTCTTCTTACTCTATCAAGAACCTTCTTCACAACATACAAGATTTCCTACAAGTTATCTTTTGAGTTTTTTCTTTTTCGTATTTTAATATTCACAATAAAACTTCCCTCTCTTTTTCCTTTCCATCTAGAATCGGGTGGGAGAACTCTATTTTAAAATCCTTCATAAGGGTGTGCTTACATGTAATATCTTTTTCGGGATTTCCTCATGAGCTTCATAGTATGGTTATCTTTAATTCTAACTTGAGTGTGACCTTGTTCTTGTGCTCAAATTGTTGAAGAGCCCTATCTTTTGGGTATTCTCTTGTAGTTTTATTTGGCATGTGTTTAAACCTAGGCTTCAACGACCTAGTTGTGTGTGTATTTTTGTGATTATTTTCCTATCCAAATCCAATGACAATTCAAAGACAATGAAGACCAAAGACGAAGATGAAGACAAAGACTTTTCCAAGAGCTGATTGTGGTTCTTCTTCAAATTTGTTCGCGGGGACGCTTCACACTTAAGCATGGGAGGAAATGATGACCGGGAAATCAATGCAAATATAGGCACAAAAATGTGCTCAACATAGAAACATCCTTTGCAAATTAACACTTTGCTTTTGTACTCCTTTGTGAAAAATCAAATATAAAGCAATGTAAAATGTGTAGTCCAAAAGAGACACACTATAAAATATTGTTAGGAAAAGGAAAGGTCAAACCTTTTTGTCTCATTCCAAAAATTGAAGGGTCTTTAGACCTTAGCCAATGTATGCAAATTTGAATTTCATAATTCAAGAAAGGAAAAGGAGGTGGTTGCATCCGTGGGATTTGGGGAGGTGGGAGGTTGAGGTGGTTACACCCTCTCTCTTCCTTTATCTTCTCCTCTCACGGTTCATTTCTTCCTCTCTCATTTTGGCACAACTCTTGCCTTCTTGTTCTTGTTTCCCTCTCTTGTGCTTCATGCTCATTTCTAATGGAGAGTGAGGAAGAGGAAGAGGGTGAGGATGGAAGAATTGTCAAATTTCTTGTGTGTCCCTCTCTTGTGTGTTTGGAGAGCATGGTTCTTGGTGAGAAAGAAGAGGTTTCTTGCAGGTTTTGTGTCCAGCAATGTATTTGCAGCCTCTACCTAGCCGGTCCGTGGTTCATATTGTGCCGTGGCAGGGTGCTCTTCAAGCAACTAAAGCGACTATCAGAGGAAAGTCAATTCAAACAGTATTGGTGTGAAAACCGTGTTGCAATGGCCAAAATAGGAGCCCAGATCATGACACAGTCTCAGAGGAGTGATTGGCCAAATGGCGGTCTCAAAGAGACCCAACCTATGTGGCACCAACTTCCCTTTGAGGCTGACTGCCATTCCAGGTATGGGCTTAGCTGAACCTAGTCAAGACAACTCTCTGTTGATAAGGTTCTCACTGAGGAGGAGTTACATGTTACCAGTAGACTCGGACAAGGTTCCATGCTACTCGATGTTGCGAAATATCTATCGGTATTGAGCAAGCTGCCACGAGTACTAGATGCGTGTTCCACGCTCCAGTACAATCCGAAGTTCTACAATTGGCTTTTATATCATGAAGTGACATGGATTCATGGATATGTATATAAATAAATAATGCCTTTTGTGACCCTGTATAGACACTATCAACACACACAAGCAATAATAGTCAAGCGTAGGGAGAAGAGTTGGGTTCAACAAGCTAAGCTCCTCAGGTCCTCCTCTCACCACACATTTAGAAGTTGTGTGACCATTTCCACCTCTTGGTGGAGGTCTTGCAACCCTCATTACCACCATAGGAAGCCCTGACCAACATCTCTGATGGTGTAGACAGGGTACCGTCCCTTTCTATACACCTTTCCCCCTTTTCGGTCTATCCTTCCGAGGATGAGCCCCGCGCCACTCCATGACCACCAGTCCGCGTAACTTAGCATGAGCCAAGATCTGCTAATGGCCTGGAGGCCAAACGAACATCATCACAGGGGTCATCCCTCTACTACAACCACAACATGCCTCACCTCTCTCCTTCTTGTCATATGCGCTTGATAACCCACACTATAATCCCTTTCATGCGAATGGTTTTATCCTATATCAAGGCCTAATCCTTGGTTCGCATTTTGCAGGTCCCCCTACGAGGAAGACATGGAGCACCTAGGGCAGCTGGCTTGCAAAGATGCTCTCCGCTGTCTAAGGGAACATGCAGCACAAGCTCCTCCGCCGGTGTGCTACGTGCCTACCCTCAAAAGGTATGCAAAGAAACGAGGTCCCAAGTGACACCGCCCCGGATGTAGGCCGAAGAATCCCCAGGTCAGGGGAATAGAAGCTTGAAGAAGCACACAAGGTGTGGCAACACCGGTTGTGCAAACCCCCAACAGGCGCTTGGGCACCAGGTGCTCAAAAGTAGAAAGGGAAGCTCGAGACACGGAAGAATTCGATGCATTGTTCAAAAGCATCTTGGAAACGGTGGCAGCCAGAGACTACACTATTCAGGTCCCTGCCAACATCTTCCCTGCCCAGCCTCACAGGAGCCCCGCACCAGAAGAGTCTCAGTCCCCTGACCACTCGGACTCACCCCGCCTTGTGCAAATCCAAGCAGCTTAACAAGCCATCCTGCCATAACTTTTTGTCTTTTGGTGATTAAAGGGGCAGGCTCCCCACTTGTACACACTTTCCTTACCTATCGTTAATATATGCCACGTCTTTAGAAAGCACTGAAATAGGCATTACAATCAGCATCATAGCATTTTGAAAAGTTATATCTTGATATGATTGCATTTGTTCGTTGTACTTGATGCATGCGACTTGCATATACTCTCATGAAGTGACAAGTGGATGCAGGATGACACAGGTCTTCGTGCAAACGTGTTCACTGCCCAAGTCACCACAAGACCACCAGCCTCACAAAGAAATGCAACAAAGCCACACTGTCGAATGTGAAAAATCACCCTTGCGAGTGCCCACATTGCACGAACCAAGCATAGTCATGGGCTATGCTCTCTTCTTGGGTCAAACTCTATAGTGCTCACGATGGTTGTTACCTCAATCGTACCAACATCGCATATTGCAAAGAGGTTTGCAGTATCTCAAGTGTATCTCCCCATCTCAACAATGGCTTCTCTAACAACGAGGCTAGGGCACAATCATCACTGTGATATCCATTTCCTGAGCCTTCGAAGCTTGACATTTCCCAACCCATTGAAAGGCTGAAAGCCTCAACATATTGCAATGGTTGTACTCAGGCAAGTAAAAAAAAAAAGCATAAGAAAAAAAACAAAAAGAAAAGAAAAGAATGAAAAGATAAGAAGCACCCACGATCACAGCACCGCACCTAGGGGTCCTCAAATTAGGTGCATTCAATGACCTTGGTCGGCTGGCTCCGTCCCTAGTCCCCTAGCCCCCTAGCATCACCCACAATAGTTTGGGGCACATCAAGGGCAGGACATACCTAGGAAGCTTGTCTCGCCTATGGTTAGACCTGTCACCTTGACCCATTCACACGATTCCCTCTTGCACTCTGCCTTAATACCATTGCACTCAATTGTGGTAAGCACTGCATGAATGGCCATGAAAAGTACACTGTCCTCATCACACAGGTCCAATAGCTACCGGCTACCGATAGTGCAGTATCCCTGTGTTCTATTATGTTACGTCGTGCACTCATAGTGCAAAGGATGTCGCATACACCTTCACGTGTACTTCTTCTCACCATGGACGACTTTGCTTCATCCACATGTCGTTATGAGAAACCAGCCCGCGGTCTTCTACCTACGTAATACCTAAGTATGCACGAGCACTCGCATAATATTTGCACCGAAGTATATATACAGTTTGGGTCCTCAAGTGCAGGACAATACTCTCAGCTTGCTTAGAGTTCGACCTGTCTCCCAAACTACTTAAACTATATCTTGTGCATGATAAAGAAGACTAGCACTACCCCTAGGGAGAGACCACCTATGAGAGGTTTTCAATTGCAGGTATTGAAGAATCCAACGAAGGTGTCGTTCGCTCTTCTTCAACATTCAACTCTGAATTCCTATCCTTATCACTCTGTAAGCCCACCAACAATCATCATGTACAGAATCCCCAACAAACCGCTACTTGTACTCCATCAGTGCAACCCCCCCAAAGAACAGCCCTACCATCAACTCCCATTGCTCTACCACCTACCACTTAACCCATCAATGTGCCCCCAACGACCTTCCTCCCCACCACTACCAACACTACACCATGGCAACTATAGACGTCCTTGCCACCCACGTTTTCGGTGCATGCTAACGCCTGCTACCTACGACGGTAAGTGCCATGGGACTGGCACTCATCTAGGAGGGGGGTAATGTTAACTCTCAAACGAACGAAGGTGGAAAATCTAAAAAAGCTAAAGCAGAAGACAAAGACAAAGGCCAAGGCAAAGAGAAACGGAAGACAAAGACGCACAAGGAGAAAAGTCCTAAATAAGAGAGAAAGGCGCGCAAAGAAAAGCGCAAGTCAATACTTTAGTAAAAGAGCGCAAGCGCATCATGGTTTAATTCAAGGAGCGCCGGGCTCTCACCCGTGCAATTTGTAAATGTAGATGGGCGGTGGAAAGGAGGCTAGGAAGATAGAAGGACAATGGAAAAAGGGGCCTAGGCTACGGCCGGCCATGTAAAAAAGGGGAAAAGGGGATGACCGCCCAAAAGGGATTTAGGGTTTTGTATATAAAGTTGAAAAGTGAATGAGAAGCTCATTCTTGTGTGTGGCCAAAAGTAGCTCTCCTCCTCCTCTTCTTCTTCTTCTTCTTCTTGCTTGCTTGAGTTTGTGCTTGAGAGAGGGAGTGTGAGAGTGTGAGGGAGTGAGTGTGTGAGGGTGAGGGACCGGGGAGGAGAAGCTCTCCATCTTCTCCTCTCTTCTTCTCTTCTCTTCTCTTTTCTTGTCTTGCTCGCGGCAATGAAGCTTGGAGCGTGGAGCTTGAGGATGGAGCTTGCTTGAAGCTTGCACTTGGATCGTGGAGCTACTGGAGTGCGCGGGAGAGGAGGTAACTCGATCGGCATGGAGGTAAGCTCACTACACCCATAGATATGGATGGCGTGTCGGCTATGTGATAGGTAGCCATTAGTGCTCAGCTTGGAATGCTTGAAACAATAAGCAGTCTGAGGGTCTTGGCGGTCGAGCGAAAGCTTCCACAATGGTCACTTTCCACCTTTCTCCACCTACCAATACCACCTACTGTAAGCCTATAAAAGTCACTCATCCCCACACTCATTCTATCAGTTATTTTCTCATCAATTGTACTTGCATTGCATTATGCTTGGATAATATCAGTTGTTCTTCTTTGTCAATGCTTATGCCTCATTAAGATTGTCTATTTGCTCATTAGTGATCCTCCTTAGCATGCATCCTCAATATTTTTACATAAACTACATTAGATGTTGAGATTACGAGTGATTAAAAGAAGGTACTTGAAGAGCATATCTTGAAAAACAAGGTTGAGTTTACTTTGGGAGAAGCATTGATTCTAAAATGTGATTTTCGATAATGTTAAAGGTGACGTGATGGCTAAAATAGCTATAAATTTCAGCAATACACAAAAGGGGAGTAAGACAAACTCATTATAATAATGAAGAGGCTTTAAGAATGATACCTAAAAGCCATTACACATGTGATCATTGGGTTTATGCAATGATAGAAACAATTGTGAAGATTAAGCTTGAAAAACCATGTATTACACATATTGATCATGGTTTAGAAATCAATGTTATGGTAAGAAGCCTATATAAGAACATTAGAAGATGGATGATGAGCATGCTTTACTTGCAGATACAGATGATGACATGCATACCTGGAGATCCTCTAACCTAAAGACTAGGCATTCCTCGGGGCTCCGGGCATTAACGTTATATATCTTAGGAAAGTCAAAATCCCCATGAATGTTTCGATCATAGTCAACTCCATGCCTACGGGGGTAGGGCATGTAGATGGGGTCGTTGCGTTCTTCAGGGAGTGAGCTGCAGAAGGCGGTCCAGGTGTAAAAATTAGTATCCCAAATCCTCCTCCGCCACTTTGGCTGCACCTCGTAGCCTTGGATGGTTTTGGAAACCCTGTTTACCTTGTCCTGCCAGTAATCTGCAGGCTCTTGCCTCCATCTGGTTATTATGAGACTTCTTTCCTCTATCCACTTGTTTGCAAGATCATTAGCCAGATCCTTGATCTTGGCTAGAATGCCTAGAGGCAACGCACGGTCCAGAGAGTGTGGATAAGCAAATGAAAGCTCAAATGGCCTCGTCTGGAGCACATCCTCTTTTTTGACTCCCATCATGGCATACACATCTCTTTTTGGGCGCCTCTTCTTCTTGGACACAAGGCCTAGGGATTTCTTGACAATAGCTACATTAAGGGGCACTTGCACTCTTCTTTCTTGGTCACCAGTCCTTACTGTGACCGTGCCACAGCTCCTTTCTTCATCAAAGCTCCTTAAGAAGTCAGTGCACATGCTGTAATCTACATCCTGTCCGACCTTTTCCATGAACTTTTGGAGGTTGCATTTGTCCACCAACTCCTTCACGGCCGACTCTTCTAGGATGGCTTCATCTAAATTCATGGTATGCTTGAATGTGAATTGGCTAAATCCATGTGTCTCAACACTGATTCCATACTTTGTCAGCTCCTCTTCAGTGAATGGACGTTTACCCTGTCCTGCCATGATAGGTGCTTGTCATTACACCATGCCAACATTAGCGTTATGAATTGAATCATCACTAACAAAAACCCAAGAAGGAATGCATGTGACAATTTGCCATGCTGATTCAGAGGGATGAAACTTGGAAATAATTCAAAAGCAACATCTATTTCCTCCTTGCATTCTTTCCTATTTGAATTCAGTTGATCATTTTCATCCATTATACATCTTGCTACATCACTTGGCTCTCACTTTGCTCCCACCATTTTCCCTTAAGTTTTAAGGGAATCCTTATTAGGATTAGCAAGGGGAGAAGGAGGGCTCACATGGGCTGTGTGGGGCGAGTTACTTGGCCAACAGCCAAGTATAGAAGTTAGGGTTATATTCGAGCCGGGCATGACCATCAAGTTCACATGGTCGTATGGAAGCTTGGATGATATAGGTCAAGACATCGTGAAAGATGTCCTCGGAGTTGAGGCGACTAGCAATGTGCAACTCCTCTTCTATGAGGAATTGGTCAATGTAAGGGTGGGCCAACATCTTGTCATCTAAGTGTATGTTGCGTGTAATGGCCAAAACCCTAAATGAAAGAGGTGCCACATAAGTAGGGTCGTGTTCAATTGTTTTGATTGCCCTTCTTTGCTCGACATTGGTCATGATATGACAGCCTTTTTTCTCCCATTGGAGTCGCAAGGCATACCACAGTTGTAAGAACAAAGAAGCAGAGCTGGCCAGCTGCGTGAGCTCCTCTAGTTCTTGTTCAGGTGTAGAGCGAGCATGCTTGTGGTAAGAGGTAATTAGTCTTCTGAGAATGGCTTGCTCCTTTGAGATTTCTCCATTAGCGATTAAATCGACAGAAATTTTGGGAAATTTGAT
Organism: Lygodium microphyllum; assembly: GCF_053477565.2. Lineage (NCBI taxonomy): Eukaryota > Viridiplantae > Streptophyta > Polypodiopsida > Schizaeales > Lygodiaceae > Lygodium > Lygodium microphyllum. The sequence goes on from NC_141164.1 coordinate 92,104,272, forward strand.
GGTCAAAAACTCGTAATCTTCCCAAGTGCATGGCAACGCACGAACATCAGAAGCAAGGGGTTCATCAAGAAGTCCTAAGTCAAGCCTCTCATAGCTCCTAGAGAATGTGGTGAAGGTGTTGTCTAACTCCTTGATGCATGTCACTATGTCATCTCCGAGGTCTCAGCAAGATCATTGGCCACTGAAAGGAAATATCATCTTTCATACGAAGGCGAAGGCTTAAGCTGGTAGTGATGGTGCAATTGGGCTGGACAGTGATGACTCCATTGATGGTGTCATAGATGGGACTTTGCACTCAGGAGCACTTTGAGATGTTGTTGGTGGGGATATGGAACGAGACTGGTTTCCCTGGGTTACGTGAGCTTCTTGCCATCATGCAGAGTTGCACGATGGGCTCCCTTGCCGATGTGCGTGGGGATTTAGCAGATTGCCTATATAGCTCTTCCTCATCTAAGAATGGTAGGTCAATGGTTACCAAGACGTGCATCCAATCCCGCTCGTCCTCAGGGAAAGGAATGTACTTGGTCAATGACCCATAGGGTTTGCTTGCATGTGCATCACCTTTTATCATGGTTGAGATAATATCTAGGTCGGCTGGGGTAGTCTTCCAGGTATCCATCTCAACCCTTACTGCTTCTGTTCTATTCCCCAAGAAGATGAGATTGTTGCCCCAATCTTCAATAACTCGCGCGTTCCTCATCCAGGGTCGGCCTAGCAGTATGCCGTAGTTCACTCCCTTCATGACAATGAAGTTCACGAAAAACTGCAACCATGTGACCTTCACTGGCTAGTTCTTTAGGACCCCGAATGGTTTGACCTTCATTCCATTGGACAATGTGACATTGAACCTAGCCGTTTTACAGGTGGGTTTCCCCAAGCCTGTAGAACTGCGTGGCTCAAGACATTGACACCAGTGCCTGTGTCTACGATTCCTTTTCGTGTTGCATCCCCGAAGGCTAAGATAGGTAAGATTGCATGCATCTCAGTGCCTTCCCAAAAAGCATTCACTTGCAGTGACCTTGGAACTGAGTGTAGCGTTAGGCTTGGAATCTATGTGACTGCGTCCTACTCTTGCAAGTCCGTGGTAGTGTGCTCCTCCTTTCCCTCCACCTAGTGCTTTAATTCTTGCCATAAGGGAGGGTGTTGCCGAAGTAGATCTCCTAGGCTCACAGTTACTGGAGTGGTTACTAAAGTGGTGAGGAGGTTGTTGGGTGGTTGCCTTCCTCCTTGGTCAGCATTCTTTGGCCATATGTCTTGGTTAGCTTGCTGACATGCTTCTTCTTGGTCTTGCCTCTGTGGCATCTCGCGTAGTGTGGGTACATTCCCCGATTGAGGTTGCGATGGTGAAAAGGGTGTATCCACACTAGAGAGGTCTTCAATTTGGTCCTCCAGTATGGGCTCTACATCCTTAAGGCTACATCCTCAAGGTGTTCCTAGGCATCCTTGACCCACTCCTTGACTTTGGCTATAGCCTCGAGTTGCCATCTGGGGTGGGGGTATTCCCCTACCTTGGCACTCCCTAGGTTTGCTGTTTTAGGAGCTGAGGTCTCTGCCTCTACATCAATGACCCTCTTTCCCGTCAAGTGTTGTAGCTTCCTCAGTCTTAATGGTAATCTTTGCATCCGTTCTCTTTCTCCTTCTCCTCCGGCTTTTCTTTCCCAACGAGGCTGCATCCAGGTTACTTGGCCCAGGAAATGAGATGCTCGCGTCATGACATGTAGTGGGATGGGTGTCATGACGTGTAGTGGGATGGGCGTATCTTCACTGCCAAAGGTCTCCACACTGAACATCCCCAAGGGTACTGAAGGTACGTTGGCAGAACTAGTTGATGGCTTCTATCTTAGGGCAGTCAGGAAATAAGTGTGTGATTCCACATTCGGTGCATCGAAGGTCAGCTTTGTCCTTGTTTGCCTGTTCCCTTTCTGGGCAACGTGATGAAATATGGCCTGGATGAGTGCAAGTCCAGTATGAAATTGGATCTTGGCTTGGTCCTCCAAAGCCTCTGCCTCTTCCTCTACCTAGCACCATTACTGGTACTGGTCAGTAGTCCATCATGACCTGATTGCCTTCCTCATCATAGGATATGTATGGGTTCATATAGGTCTCCTCTTCACTAGGTTCTTCCACATAGTGAATAGGAGCGTCACTCGGTGGATGGGTTACATAGGGCCCTGCTGGTCTGGGTATGCCTATTGGGTTCATCTCTAGCCTAGGAATGGCCGGTCTTGCGTCAGTTGGTGCTGGAAGTGCCAACTGGGCTCCCTGCCAAAGAGGTTAGGTGGCCTGTTGCCTATGTATGGAGGGTTGTATTGCTGTGCATATGGGAATCTCCTTGGCAATCTGCAATGTAATGCGTCATGACCGAACCTGCCACAGCTCGAGCAAGGCCTAGATCTAGGATCTTGGCACTCGGCTGGGGGGTGGTTACCACCACAATGTATACACTGCACATGCGACCGCACATGCTTCCTCATTTATTCTTGCAATCGTGCAAGCTCCATTCTTACCTCAGCCAGCTCCTGGCCTTGGTCAACACTCTTTCCCTTATCCCGTATGCTAGAGTTCTCTCTTTCTCTTGAAACTATTGGCCATTCTAGAGCTCTCTGGCTTGTACTGTCCCGACTGGTGTTCCTCATGCTTTGCTCCCTAAGCTGATCGTCCACCCTTATTGCCTCTTCAAAGACTCTAGCTAACACGTCTCGATGTAGAGTGGAGTTACTAGCCAAAGCCTTGTAGAGCTCCTCGCTTCGAATTCCATTTATAAACATGGTAGACACAGCCTTCTCGTTAGGTTGCTCATTGGCAGGGATCCTCTTGAATAGGCTACACACATGAGTGACATAGTCTCTTACGTCTTCCTTTTTCCTCTGACTGACATTCATCAACCGGACGATGAGATTATCAGAGTACCCTTCCTCAGAGAATATCTTGATAAAGAGGTCCTTAAGATGGGCAAAGTTCGTGTGCTCAACTGCATCTAGACTAGTGTACCAAATTCTCCCCTTATCACCTAAGCATAGAACCGAAAGCTTGAGAGCATGGTGCAAGGTCCGTGAGACCGTTTGCTTCGCAAACTTGTTCAAATTGCTCCAAAAAAGCTATATGGGTCATTGCTAGGTTCATACTTGTCTAGCTGCTTTGCTACAATAGGGATCCTAGATTGCCCCTTTGCCCCTTGCGTGACCCCTAATCCCGAGAGTAATGCTGTGGCTAAGGCTGTTGCGCTCTGCTCAGTGGACATATTGTCCATGAGCTGCCTAGCTACAAGTTCACTCAACGATAAGTCAGCCTGTGCTGCTCGCTCTCTCTCTGCATTTGGCCCTGCTTTGGTTGCACCAGCCAAGGCTAGCACACGTCGGGCCTCGTACATGTCTACATCTTGTTGGAGTTTTCTAGCCTTTTGCTCGTGGTTATAGGCAATTATGCTCTCTACCGCCTTTTTAATCGCCTTTCTTTCCTCTTCTAGGTTTGCTACCACTTTCTCTACTGGCCTGCCCTGAACTACCGTCCTAGTCAACAAGTCCTACTCATTGACTAACTCCTGAACTAAGACTGGGAATTCCCCCAAGTCCAGTTGGTCCTCTCCTTTGTCCGCCTTGTGATCTTAACATTGCTCCCACTTCCAGATCCACAAGGTCGTCGATCAAATTGAGTGGGTTCCTTGATGTTATTATGTCTCTTGATGAGTTCCTTGTTATTGAAAGCAGTTGTCAATCTTATTCACAAGTTGTGCTTCGTGCTTTCTAGTGCTAAGTGCGAAAACAAGCTTTTTCTTTCTTTTTTGTAGCGCATCTTTGGTGATAAAATCAAAAGTGAGGTGCGGATGTAAGAAATGCTCAATGCAAACTCTACTCTTCCCCTCACGTTTGTAGCCTGATATGGCTCTAAGTGTAAGTTCTGGATAATCTAAGGTCTTACTGAAAGTCCATGCTACGTTCTCTATTATGCTTCAGGGTTGGTTGGTCACCGAAAGTCAAGTCAAATTCTAAATTTGGTCTGCTCAGTGTCTAGCTGTTCGGGGTGAATCCTCGGTTATCCCGTCTGGCCTCTGGCTTCTAAGGGCTAAATTGGGTTTCCCGGGGGGTGAAAGATGTGAACAGTGTGTCTAGGATTGTAGGGCAGGTTTGGAAACCCTCTATTTAAATTTTTGGTGAAGTCATCCGATTCTGGGAATTGGACGGGCCGGTCTGATTTTCACACTAGGAACAGTGGTCCGATTCTCGCAGTGGTCCGATTTGAGACTCGAACAGGGTGGTCAAATTTTACTTTGGTTTGATTTCCCTAGTCGGACAGGGGGGGTCCGACTATTGCAATGGGTCGAGTGGTCCGATTTTGGGACTAGGACCAATGGTCTGATTTTGGGACTAGGACCAATGGTCCGATTTTGACACTGGGTCTGATTCTTGGAATCGGATCGGACAGGGTGGTCCGATTCTCCCAGTCAGACAGTCCAACTCCCGAAATTGAATGGTCCGATTCTGGGAATTGGACGGACTGGTCTGATGGTGCGGACAACGGCCCGTGGGTTGCGCGCGATGCCTCAAGGTCAACGCCTACTCCACGGAATCGTCTCATGCCTTCCAAATAGGTGCAAAACAATACAAGGAACTACCAGGCATACCTGGAATCAATGTGGCGCTTGAATCGATGGCACTTCAACGATCTCCCTACAGCTCTCTCTCTCTCTCTCTCTCGCTCTCTCCCTGGCTCTCAAGCTCACTCTCTTCTTAGAAAGCAAAATGTCAAATGTGGTCTTTCTTGGTTCCCTGGGCCTCTTATTGCCCCATCCCAGCCTGCTGTAACCTCAGAAACTAATCCCTCACACTCTTCCAGCCAGAAATCTGAATCTGTGTCCCTATTTCCCTATTTCCAGTAGCAGCCCAGCAGAACCCTTTTGTTTCCCTTCTTTTTCCTATCCTAATCTTAACCTAATGCAACAAAAATCAAAACTAGAGATGGAGATGGATGGCCTTACTCTAATATTCTACAACAAATCCAAATACTTACTTGCTCCAAGGATCAAAACCTCCTAAATCTCCTACTATCTCGAGCACCGGTTCGGGCTACAAACCCTACTTCTATGCTCGATTCGATGTACACGACACTCAAGGATCGATTTCTTCGATCTCGGCAACGGAACCAAAATAGAGGGGAGCTACGGAGCTCTACCCTGAGACCTATGGACCGCTTATTGATCAAGCGTTTTAAGCTGAGCGGCCATGGCTACCTCTCACATAGTCGATGCCTAATGCCTACCTTACAGGTGTAGTGAGCTTACCTTGATGCTCGATCGAGTTCCCTCCTCTCTCTTGCACTCCGATAGTTCCACAATCCTTGTGGCAAGCTCAAGCAAGCTCAAGCCCTCTCCATCAAGCTCCATCCTCCAGAGCCGCGCAAAGAGAAGATGAAGAGAGAAGATGGGGGGCTTCTTCTCCACGATCCCTCACTCTCACACACTCACTCGCTCACTCCCTCACACTCTCTCAATCCCTCACTCAAGCACAAGCAAGAAGGCAAGAAACAAGAGAAGAAGAAGAAGAAGCTTTGGCTACACACAAGAATGAGCTTCTCATTCACTTTTGAACTTTATATACATGCCCTACTTTTTGGGCGGTCACTCCACTTTTTACATGGCCGGCCATTAGCTTAGGCCCTCTTTTCCTATTTCCCGCCATTCTAACTTATCCCATTCCCAAATAATGCATACAGTTTGCACAGGAGTGAGCCTGGAACTCTTTTACAAGGATTCAGGAGCGCTTTCACAATTAATGGTGCGATTTTACTCTTTTCTTTTCTCGAGGCGACATTGAGGCCTTCTTGGGAGGTCGTCATTCAAATTTTTCAGGGTCTGCTGACCTCCATCCGGGGTGCCTTTTCCTTCCCTTGTCATGTGCCCTTTCGGTTATCTCCTTCTTCCATTTTCTTGCTCCTCTGCTCCATTTTCTGATCCTCTGTGCTGCGGTAAATAGAATGCTTGTCAGAGACTTGACTTCTAGCCAGCCATGTGCTAATTTGCAAAAAGGCACATTGCAAGAGTTGGTTTGACAAGTACGTCAAATATTGAGAATTTGAACAATGCGACTTAGTGTTGTTGTACTCAATAAAAGGCCACAAACAGAAGATGAAGTTTAGGGTGTTGGGATATTTTCGAGTTTGCACTATCAGCCAAACCAGCAATGTAGAGCTCGAGACCCTCAAGGGAGAGGGTATAGGCTTCTTCAATGTGAGTCACATAAAGAAGTACTATCCTCCCACGCACCCATTGCACGAGCCTTCCATGCTAGAGTCCCCTATGAAATTTCGAGTCGCCACATTAATGGAAGTTGAGGAAGAAGATGAGGAGGCAGTGGTACCTACACACCTGCGCATAACGGTCACTGCCTAATAGACACATACCTCACCAATGCCAAACTCAGCCCATTTGGGGGTCAATCGTATACCCTTCTAGGGAGGTATAAAGTAGCAGCCTCTATTGAGTTTGAAAACATACCCATGATCTTTTATGTGTTGCCAAACACAAAAGATGCTGGTAAGGAATCACTATTTAGGATGCTCATTTAAAAAGAAAGCACATTGTAATGTCGACTACAACTCATAAAGCATTCACTTGGGGGGACCGGCAATGTATGAATAGTCACGACTTTCAGCAAGGGAAGCATGGCTTCATTAAGGCTTGTGAGGCCACCGATAGAGGAACCCATCACCAAGTCTAAGGATGGGATTCGTAACTTAAACCATCCTGCAAAGACAAGTTGGCTGTAGCCTAAGGGAGACACACCAAAGATCACTGATCAAGAGCTCAAATGGGTGCCCAAACAACAATAGAGCCACCTAGAAGCCAACGTGCATAAGTCCATGACCACAGAATATCACGTCTTAGGTCTAGGAGGAAAAGCTGGCACTACCGAAGTACATGAATGGTGAAGCTGCAATGGGTGCCCAAAGCCGTATTGCATGCTCACGGCTACTACGAGGGAAACAACTAGATTTGGATGCCCAAGTCTAGAAACGGTATGTGTGCTCCTTAATCTAAGCCCTCCAACCCATCTTCACAAGGTAGTGAGCCAACTAGGGATGAGAAATCCATTGCCTCAAAAAGCACCAAATTCATAGAACCTCATGGAGACTATCAATCAAAGCCACAATCATTCGTCCCTAGCCCACCCTAGGCCAACTCAACCTAACACTTCCAGGGTCCCAACTGCTCCACAAGTTGGAAACAACACGTCAATTGAGGCGCAAGACCAAGCTATCACAAAAGCGGTAGACAAACACCCCATTGAACCACCCACAAGGTAGGCATCAATAGTCAAGCTATCCAGCTCAACCAAACACCACCAACCTCACATAGGCCTTAGACCCTCCTATAGGCATCAATCCATCCTTATGTTGGCCATGGACCTAGCCGTAAATACGGGAGACGACTTAGTCACCTACATTAGGCATTTGGATGCCATATTCACTACTCTAGCCAGGAACTATGAATGGATGGATTGAGTCCTCCTTGATGAGACATTAGCAAGGGAAGTATGGTCCTTGCCATGAACTTGGGAGAACTATGAGTTCATGTTCATTAAGATTCTCAAGGTAGCCAAGGAATTGATTGACAATGAGATCTCTCAAGAGTAGGCTTGCACACAACGGTTGATCACATCATATCACAAGGGGAAAATCCTTGTAACACTCAAGAACTAGAAGAGTTGACAAAGCTAACCGACTCTGACTCTTCCTTTTTGCGGAAGTGGTATGCTCTGTGCCTCCAATGGGAACAAGTGGCTGCCCAATCATGACCAATGCCAAGCAGAGATGTGCAATCAAAATTGTTGAGTACGACTCTACCTATGTGGCTCCTACCTCACTCTGAGTCTTGGCCATCACATGCAAACAACCTCTAGAGGAATATGTCATGGCCCACCCCTATTTTGATCGAATCCTAACCAAGGGAAGAACTGCATGTTGCTAGTGGGATGAACTCTGGTGACTTTCTCATTGATGTCCTAACATACATTACGTACGTAGGCAGCATTACACCTCATGACATAGACTATCACACCCACTTGGAGTATAACCCAAACTTCTACGATTGTAAAGCACAACAAGCACATGCTTAAATGCATTTAACCCTTCACTCTCCAATCCTAAAAGGATTCTTATCATTCCCGAGGGGGAGGGAATAAGAGGAAAAAGAAAAAAGGAAACATGACATGAACTTCAAAACTTCAAATTGAATGCCAAAAGCAAGTGTGAATGGTATGCAACATCATGGAACATAAAAGGTGAGGAATATAAAAACAAACCCTAAAACCTCAATCAATGTTCAAAAATAGAAAAGAATGCATAAAAATCAACTCATGATTGAGTAAAAGCGTCAGAAATTTTTTAGGAATGCACGGATTGTTTAAAGGGAAATTTTCTCTTTCTATTTAAGCATTTCAGTGTCCCTAAGCATTTCTTCCACTGCCTACTTGTCTTTCTGCAAAACTGATCTGAAGAATGCTGACGCTGAGTTGTGGTGTTGTGACAGGCATCCATAATGGTGGCGGGACAAGAGAAGAACAACAAACTTCCATTCTCGGAAGAGGAATAGACTAAATATGGTCTCTTAGTGGAGATAAGGGCCTTCAACCAATTTAGGTATAGGTATATCTTGAACCTAGAGGATGTGGCCATGGAGGAACCGGCCATAAAATAGATTGTAGAGCAATTCAATCTGTAGAAGTACCTAGACAAAATGAGCCAAAAGCTGTGGACTATGAGAAATGTGCGAAATTCCTCCGAACTTTCCATAAGAATTGCGTCATGGTAGCGTCACATGACAAAAATAAAACCCATCAGTGAGCTGAGCCCCAAATTGGTGCAGAGAGCATTGGGCCTACCCCACAAGGTTGAGAGGTAGCCCAAAAGAGACATATATGATATGCTAGGGATGGACAAGATCTTAGTCCACACCAATGACGGCATCAGTATCGCAGACATCCCAGATGATCCAAAAGTCCCAGCTACAAGTGAAGATGGTCCACGTGTTGTTCTCTAGTCGTCATAGGTACAATGCACTGATGAGCCGAATGAACATGCCTATGTTGGAGAGCATCACCGTCAAATCCCTGGACAAAGTAAACTTGAACGACTTTGTGTGGAAAACAATAGAAACTTCACCAAAAGCACTAGCCATAGGAGGAAGACCTACGAGGGGAGAGTCCCCAGCCTCCAAAGCTAGGAAGTCATCATCGTCAAAGGCCTCTACCATTGGCTTCAGAGGGATCTTGATGGCCATCATAAGAGAGGCATTGGGGGAAGCACAAGAAGATAAGGAAGTCAGAGAGACACCAGACAAGTCCCCTCCACACCAAGAATAGGAGCAATCTAGTGAGAGGATGGAGAGAAATGAAGAAGAAGGGCAAGAAGTGCAATCTCACCGAGGAAGGGCCAAGAAAGCAAAGAAAGAGACTCTGCAAAAGAAGGCCGAAAAAGAGAGTAGAAAGAAAGAGAAAGCAGACCTATGAAGAGCCCACCCACAATGACTCCAGAAGTGTTGAAGAACAAAGAAAGAGAAAATAAAAGAACAAGGCAAAAAGAATAAAAAAGGAATCTAGGAAAGTCGAAGAGGAGAGAAAGAGAAAAGTCAAGGAAGAAGATGAGGAGCTTAGGAAAAAAGAGGAAGAAGACATAGCCTTGGCCATCCACCTCTCACTGGAGTAGCCCTCCAAAGAGGAGGAGCTGAGTGGCCATGAACCCTCATGAAGAAGAATGCCCAAGCATAAGCTACAACCCAAAAGCTTGCCACCCCCAGTAGCATAGGGCAAGGGAAAGGGTCCACTTAACCCCTTCCCACCTATCCTAGAGCCCACCACCCAAGGAGCATCCGAGCCTCTGCACCCACCCAAGGCTCTTCTACCACCGTGGATGCCAGCAACCTTGTGGCTTGGGGGCAGTTTCTAGTCAATAAAGAGACAACTCAAGGTACAAGGTGGAGGAAACCTCGTGACAGGAGCAAAAAGATAGGTAGCTTGGCAGATGCAGAATCCACACGAGACCCCAAAAGGAAAAAGATAGAAGCATCTACAACCACTGGCCCCACCACACTGCTGTTGTCTACAAACTACGAGGACTATGTTTAGGAACTCCTGTCATAGTTGGAGTGAGCGAAAGAAGACAAGAAAATAGCCATCAGTGAGCTTGAGGCCAAAAAGGAGACAATGGCAGCCTCTTAATTAGAAATAACTTGTCAAGTGGCCATGTATCAAAGAGAGATAAAGGAGCTAAAGGAGAAGCTCGAGGCCAAGGGAGGAGAAGAAGAGAGGTGGCAAGCAAAGCTTGCAGCAAAAACACAAAGCCTCATGAGTCTACAATGCCATTATGATGAGCTGGTAGTGCTATATAAAGACTTGCAAAAGAAAAATGAAAAGATACAAAATGTCATGGAGTAGCTAGCAACAGTAGAAGAAGAGAGAAACCGACGGCACCAAAAGAACCTAGAAAATCTGGAAAAGAGGATGGCCTCGGAGCTTGGAGAGCAACAATGCTTGGAAAGAGAAATCGAGAAACAAGAGAGGAGGCTAAGGATATTAGCCTACATGCATAACGAAAGCCTAGAAAAAATGAAGAAAAAAGCAGATGAATGGGTGGACATGAGCAAAGGAAGGGTAAGAGACTTAGCGTGCTGGCTAGCCCTTGCAGAAGGCGATAGGGTGTTAGCAGAGGGCATGGCAGAGGTCATACAAATGACTTTGGAAGCCCAACAACACACCTTCCTCAACACTCTCTTGGATGCCATGAAATCTGAGGAGGAGGAGACCGTTGAATCATCGAGGAGAAAGCTGGAGATCACCCATAGGGCTCTAAGACACAGGCTGCATGTCCAATTGCAAAATGCATGGCCCAAAGAAGCAGAGCCACCAAAGCACAAGGGAGAAGAGAGGCAAAGGCTGAATAATAACACAAGACCAAGTTTTGAAAGGGGGTAGCCACACGTGGCTTCTTAGAAGAAGGTTATTAAGACAAGACCCTACTTTGCAAGAATACCACCTCCCACCACTCTTTTTTAAAAATCTCAACACCAGCAAAGATAGCTATAGAATAGCTAGGTCAATGATGTGTGTGGCCCTCTTACCATCCTTTTTGCAGGGCCCTTTTGAAGAAAAAAAAAAGGACAACAAATGAATAAGAGATCACAAGCAAAAAATCACAAGGAAAGCAACCAAATGATCTTGCTCCATTTAGGCCATAGTCACCACACCTAGGGGTCCTCAAGTTAGAAACGTCCGGTGGCTTCGGTCGCTCAGCTCTGTCCCCAACCCCCTAGCCTATTTTGATTCCTCACATCACGCTTAGGGCACATTTAGGGAATGACATACCTAGGGAGGTCACCCTCACCTAAGGTTAGACTTGTATTCCTAAGCCACATTCACTACACCACCATTATGCATGAACTGGGTCCTCAAGCATGGGACAACACCCAAGCTTGACCCAACTCCTAGTTCCACTAGCATGAGCACAAGGTACCACACTGAAAGATAGACACATCCCTAGGCAGTGCACCTTATTTTCTTTATGGTAACTCCAAATATTGCAAGCCACCAACTTCAAAGGCCCCATCATCATCAACGCACATGATCGCCTATCAACTCACCGAATCTTCCTCAGTTTAAACCCGCAAGTGCCATGGGACTGGCACTCATCTAGGAGGGGGTAATGTTACAATGTTACAAGACATGTCACGGACAAGGATCACACAGCCAAAAGGAAGTAGAGAAAGACCAAGGAAGCCCAAGTCAAAAAGTGAATAAAGAAGCTCATTCTGCCCACGCAGGAAAAGTGGAGGAGAAGGAAAGCTTAGAAAAAACACGGTAGACCACTGAATATTTTAGCAAGGTGCTCTCAAGGATGAAGGAAAGCACCAAAGATTCTAGTAAGGTTATCTCAAGATGAAGGAGAGTATCAAATATTCTAGCAAGGCTTTCTCAACAAGGATGAAGGATGCCTTAAAATAGATGAAGGAGCTCCTCTCAAAGATGAAGGATGCTCTCTCAAGGATGAAGGATGCTCTCTCAAGGATAAGGGAGAATCTTCAAGGACTCTTGCAAGGAAAGTGTAGGGTGCAATGTAATTCATTTTATAAGAGCGCTAGGCTCCCTCCGTGCAAGTTGTAAAGTCTAAACAAACATGGGTGAAGGGATAAGGCAACTAGAAGGGAATGGAGAAAGAGGATCTTGGCAAGTTGCCCGGTCATGTGAAAAAGGGGATGGGTGCCCAAAGGATTTAGGGTTTTGTATATAAACTCAAAAATTGAATGAAAAGCTCATTCTTTGGTGTGTGGCAAAGGTGATCTCTTCTTCTTCTCTTCTTCTTGCTTGCTTGTATATGCTTGAGAGAGGGAGTGAGTGTGTGAGGGTGAGGGATCATGGAGAAGAAGCTCTCCATTATCTCCTCTCTTCTTCTTCTCTTCTTTTCTCTTCTCTTCTCTTGTGCTTGGCTATGGGGGATGGAGCTCAAAGGAGGAGGCTTAAGGGTGCTTGAGCTTGCATCTTGAATCGTGGAGCTACCGGCTTGCTTGAGGAAGGAGGCTACTCATTTGGGCATCAAGGTAAGCTCACTACACCCCTGTAGGATTGAAAGCATGTCGGTGGCTAGGTGAGAGATAGTCATTTGTGCTCACTTGAGACACTTGAAGCAATAAGTGGTCCATGGGTCTTGACGGTTGAGCATCACACAGCCAAAGGGAAGAAGAGAAAGATCGAGGAAGCCCAAGCCAAAAAGTGAATGAAGAAGCTCATTCGGCCCAAGCAAGAAAAGTGGAGGAGAACGCAAGCTAAAAAAAACATGGGAGACCACTGAATATTCTAGGGATGTGCTCTCAAGGATGAAGGAAAGCACCGACAATTCTAGCAAGGTGCTCTCAAGGATTAAGGAGAGCACTGAATATTCTTGCAAGGCTCTCTCAAGGATGAAGGACGTCCTGTCAAGGATGAAGGAGGTCCTCTCAAAGATGAAGGATGCTCTCTCAAGAATGAGGGAGAACCTTCGAGGGCTCTCACAAGAAAAGTGCGGGGCGCAATGTAATTCATTTTATAAGAGCACCGAACTCCCTCCTGTGCAAGTTGTAAAGTCTAAATGGACATGGGTGAAGGGATAAGGAAACTAGAAGTGAATAGAGAAAGAGGACCTTGGCAAGACGCCCGGTCATGTAAAAAAGGGGATGGGTGCCCAAGGGATTTAGGTTTTTGTATATAAACTCAAAAAGTGAATGAAAAGCTCATTCTTTGGCGTGTGGCAAAAGTGATCTCTTCTTCTTCTCTTCTTCTCTCCTTCTTGCTTGCTTGTGTGTGCTTGAGAGAGGGAGTGTCAGGGAATGAGTGTGGGAGGGTGAGGGATCATGGAAAAGATGCTCTCCATCATCTCCTCTCTTCTTCTTCTCTTCTCTTCCCTTCTCTTGTCTTGCGTACAACTATGGAGGATGGAGCTGAAAGGAGGAGGCTTGAGGTTCCTTGAGGTTGCATCTCAAATCGTGGAGCTATCGGCTTGCTTGAGGAAGGAGGCTACTCGTTCGGGCATCAAGGTAAGCTCACTACGCCCTCGTATATAGCCATTTGTGCTCGCTTGAAACACTTGAAGCAATAAGTAGTCCGTGGGTCATGGCTGTTGAGCGTGAGCTCCCACTACAGACTCTTCTATGAGTATGGTAAGAATTTGAAACTCATGGGATATACTATTGCAGACTGGGTAGGATGTCCATATGATAAACAGTTTGGTAGTGGATATGCATTTAGCCTTGGTAGTGGAATGATTAGTTAGAGTAGCAAGAAGCAACCTACAGGTGTACTCTCTAGTACTGAGGTAGAGTATAGAGGTGAGATAGAGGTGCCACATTAGCAGCATGCGAAATTTCTTGGTTACTAAAGTTGGGGATAGATTTGGGTATGTAGATAGATGCTTCAAACACATTGTATTGTGACAATATGAGTAGTGTACTCCTGGCTACAAACCATGTGTATCATGTTAGAACAAAACACATAGAGGTACATTATCACTTCATACGAGAGATAGTACTTGTAGAGGTAGATAGATCTCTTGCATTTCAAGACCAAAGATGAAGTAGTTGATATCTTTACCAAGTCACTAGATAAAGATAAGTTTAGTTACTTTAAAGAGTTGCTTGGGGTACATAGTATTTCTAAGCTTGAGTCGGAGTATTGAAGATCAAACTCATCTAACTTACCCAATTGTGTCTAGCTGTAACTAGGATTGTACAATGTGTGTGGTCAATAAGTTGAGTTAGTAACTCAACCACAATTAGACCTTCAGTTAGTGGTAGACCTAGACAACAAACTAGTGTGTGTGACTTTTATTGTGTGTAGTAGAGAAGATAATAAAGAATAATGAAGAAGAGGAAGAAGGATGAGAGCTAAATTCAAGGCTCTATCTTGTGCCTCCATTTTTCTTTCCTATTCTTTAGCACCTTTTACACTTATGGATGCTTCATATATACTAGAGATTAAAAAGAATTGGATGTTAATTTCTACGCTTGCCAAGATTGCTTGATTGTGAAGTTTTGTTGTGGCATTTGATTCACTATGTTGTGGACTATATATGCTCAATAACTATGGGAAATGTTGTGGGAGACATTGCATATTGCATTGATTTACTATGTTGATTGCATGGCAATATTTATATCAAGCTCAATAACTATGAATCAACATAGTGAACAACATTGAGCTTATAATGCCAAGATTGCATTTGATTCACTATGTTGTGGGCTATAAAAGCTCAATAACTATGTGAAATGTATGGGAGACATGGCATGTGGTATTGCAGATTCATAAGCAATTTCAGATGCAAAACTTTGGCATGCACATTTTGGTCATTTGAAATTTGTTAGTTTGTTGCATTTGCAAAAATCTAATATGGTGTCTTCATTGCCTGATCTTAAGGCACTTGGAAAACAAACTTGTGAAGGCTATAGATTGGGGAAAATGCAACTGCTTCATTTCCAAAAGATGGTTTAGTGAGAGCTAATCATAGAGTGTAGCTTGCACACATTGATATTTGTGGTCCAATGCAAAAAACATCTTTTGATAATTGCATGTGCTTCATTACTTTCATTAATGACTATTTTAGGCATGGTAAAAAACCATATATGGCTCAGCCATACTTTGTCAAATGGATGTTTTCCATACTTCATGTTTCGTGAAACAAAGCATTATGTGTTTTAATCATTGTGTAGGAGACAGTTGAAAGGTGCACTACATAAATGGCATATCGGCCTTAGGTGCACTATATGTCCTAAAATCTGATGCATTGCATCATATTTTTGGAAAAAAATACTTTTTCCCTCTAATTTTGATGCAATGCATTGGATATTAGTCAAATTATGTAAAATAATGAGCTTCTTCAGTATTTGTTTCATTGTGAAGTATTAAAAACAAACCTCTACTCCTACCTTTTTGATATAGTGCATCGAATCTTCATGAATATATGTCATGTAGCTACCATTTGACTATTGGTTTTAATGTAAAATGATAGATTCTTATTACAATTATGTAAAATATATGTCATTTTGTGTCAATACTAGTGTAATGCAGCAAGCCTCATATAAATTAGGCAAAACTATACATTTTTGCTCTTGCTTTGGATGCAACGCATCAAGTTTAGGACCAAAAAAGTGAAAGTTTAGGCTTTTCAACTTGTATCCTAATGCATTCCCAATGTTTCTTCAATTACTTGCTTCTATGTTGCTTCTATGTTGTGTTAGAAGTTGTAATTTGGTTCAAATTTTGTTGCATTTCATCAATAGGCTAGTAGGAATATGGTTGACGAAAGTAGTTGCACATAGAGTCAATGGTAACTTGTCATGTGTTTCAACTAAGTTGATGTAAATTAGATTACCAATAGTCAAAAGGGATAGAGTATGACTTTTCATTTTGGTTTGAATGATTGCATTGGCCCAATTTGAAAATTTGATCTACTTTTCATGTTGATATGTAGTAAGAGTAATAAAAATTGTAACATATCCACCGCATATGCGGAATGTGACACTTAGTGGTTGTATAGGGCCTTTTCTCTAGCTACTGCTATCCATACTCCACTAGAATATTTGGACTTTGATCAGACTAGGTAGCCCTGGGTCCACCTTGTAGAGAAGCATCCTACCTCATCCCATGGGAATCGAGCATGAAAGGATTCCTAAAGTCTTAATAGTATCTAATAGAAATCTAGCACCTAGTTAGGATGATCACTTTAGAATAGATCAAAACTGAGGGCAAATCAATCACTGCACTTGGTTCAAAGTAGGTGAGAGATGAAGGGGAATGGGTCTCGACCCCTTTGCCCATAAGGACACATCTCATCCTTGGCCCCCTAAAACAGTGCTTGATCAGGTTCTAAGACCGAATCCTAGAAGGTAGTCAATGTAATCAACTCTAAACCAAAATAATTCCTTGTTAGCCATTGAATGCCTTCCTTCGGGGGGAGAGATGTTCGCCCACTTCCCTTAAAAGAAAATGGGGTGTGGTTTAGTTATCTAACAAAGCATGCTACCACATTGTTGGACATTTAAAAGTAGCTTCTTTAATTATTCCTTAATTACACAAGTCTTGTTACATATCTTCATTAGGCCAAACACAAAAACAAAGAAAATAACCCTTTCTAAACATTTCGTAAAATCATATGTATTATTAGCTCATAGAGCTTTGTACAAGGTCTGCCCTCAAAACCACAGAAGTGATAACCAACCCATAAATTCCAGGCTCCTAATGCTAAACCGCATGAACAATACATGTTTCTTCTCCATTTTTGAACTGACTACGTATTCTAGATATCTTCCAGGCTAGAGCCCCTCACCGTTACTTGTTAATGTAGGAGGAAAGCCTTCGTATTGGACCATCCATCCTAGGCCACCAGTCAAATGCTCATAGGTGGACCCAAAAATAATTCTAGTTCATACACTCGAGCTCTAATAGTTGACCCTAAGGGGGAGTGCAACTACTAAAACTGCCCTTTATCTGGGCATAAATAGAGAGTGTTTTATTAGTAAAATTTGCAACCACAACCACAACCACATTTCAAGTGGAAACTAACCAATCCTTTCCAAGACAGCAAATCATTTTAATGCATTCATTAGACAAGACAATCTATTTTTTTAATGGAGGCTAGGGTCCACTTAATAGAATTAATTATTTGACTGACTTGAGAAAACTTGAAAAACTCAAGGCCTTCTTTTTTAGCTAGAAAATCTCATAACTCTATCACTTTTTTACTAATTATATGCGTATGTTTTTCATTTTTCCTTTCTCTAACACCTTCTAAGTGACTTTGATCATTTCAAGTCACTTTAAGCGATAAGTCTCCATTTTGCATCTAGAGTTTTACTAGGATAGTTCATGGTGGTTATGGTTCTTCTAGAGAAAATATTCTTTAAGAAAATTTGGAATAACTATCATGATCGAATATCCTTAGGTTTTTAAGGATAGGAATATCTTTTTGTTTGATTAAAAAAAAATCATAAACAATCACGATTAGAATGGAAGGTGTTAAGTGTTGAACTGTGATAGTGATCATGGTTGCTATTTATTAATTTGTGATAATTATTTTAAATATTGATTTATGATTTTCATGTTCATTGATTCTTTATAAGGCAAAGTATTACACAAAGAAATGAGAAGGACTTTCTAAGAATTATATGCTTGAAAACATTAATATATCACTGTTATTTTCATTTTCAACTTTTTTAATAATAATATAATATATAGTTTGTGAAGTTAAATCTAATTAGGATATATTTAAAATAACATAAATGGAAGATTTTCATTAATACATCTAAAGTTTTTTCTAACACATCTATTATTATATGAATATAAAAATGCCTAACTAATTTATAATAATATTTATTTACTAAATTAACCTTGGGACTGAACTAATTTAAAATGTAATTATGTCATTCTCTTAAATTTATTACCATTGCCAGAAAAATTCTTTGCCTTATTAATGAAATTTCTAGTGTATTTTATGTGTGTGTGTGTGTGTATGTATGTATGTAAGGATGTACTAGGGTATTGGAATTGATGTTATCGTTACTCATCCCTACGATAGGAGTTGAATAGGATGGGCCTACTTTGTCGGATAGACCTTCTTTACCCAATGGTCCTGCCATATTGATGCACTTGCATGGAGGCATCATGGATAAGTAGAGTAAAGATGGTTTAGAAAAAAGAAATAAGGGTTCACCTTGGAGTTGTTATAGATGTTCTTACTCTCTTTCACTCACTCAACAACTCACTAACATATATTTACCTTTTGACCCACACCTATTTTACACTCACCTTGGCCCTTGTATTTATAGGGGTGGGTGTGTGTGTGTTGGGGGGGGGGGGGGGGGGGGGGGGACACGGAGGGGAGGAGAGGAATATGCTACGTATGTCATCAAGCTTGTGAGTTGTTAGTGTGGTGGCATTAGTATAGACTTATTTTTTTGAGATTTATCGTGTATCATTTGATAAAAATGTCACATTTTTAGGTAAACATAAAATTACCATTTGGAATATAATATCTAAATATTTATAGGTTGTGTCACTAAGAAGAGATTTTTTAATAAGAACAAAAAATAGTTTTTTTATTTTTCCACTAAAAACTTGTGGATACATGATGTGTAAGCTAGAGGGGACAAGAGGGAACTTTTAATATGTTTTGCATATACTTCGTCAACGTTTTAAATCTAAATTCTACATATTAACATTATAAAACACCTTTTGTGTGTGGGTGTGTTCACATGTGCATATAGCATCAATGTTAATATATTATTTGATCTATGTTGTAAACCCGTTGTAAAAGGCTATGAACATGGTTCACTAAACTTAGTACAACTTTTCTATTTGTATATAATGACATTGTATGCTCAAGTTCTTGAAACAACTTTGGTGTAACTTTCTAATGTATGTACATAATTGTGATCTCATGAGAAAGGATTTAGCCACAATTTTACATCCTTTTTAAGACCTTAAGTTCTATTTAAGAGAAATGTTTACATGGTAAGGGTAGACTATGACAATCTAAAGAGAATTTACAATCCACACTAAAATTATTAATGAATGACTAAGACTAAAAGTAAAAATAAAGATCATTTTTAGAATGATACTTTTAGAAACATTAAATTGAGTATACATATTGAATGTAATGCCAAATTTAGGGTGCTTTTATGAGTTACAATGTTAAGAAATATACAATAGTTTAGAAAAATGATTCAATTTGATTAATTTGAAAACTAGGTACATTTATTTTTTATCATTTTCCAAAAGCCCATTGATTTTCAATAAATTTTAATGGAATCTTAGATGATCTCCTCAGGAGAAATATGCAACTTATCCAGAAGGTTTACAACTGTGGATGAGCTATGGATATTTATGGGATCTTTTGGCCTTCTCGTCATGCAACAGGGAACAATCTACTTAATTGATCTTCACATGAGAAAGTAATAGGCAACCAATAGGCTTACTATCCTACATATGGAATCGCTCAAGTACTCTATGTATGCACTCTTTTTGGGACAAACAAAGAAGTCTTGTAGAGTGATTGCACATAATGCTCATACCAAGTATATGAGAGGCATGCCCCATGTCCTTTGTCTCAAAGCTCTTCTTAAGTTGAGACTTCAAAGCATCTAGCTTAGTATGAGAACTCATAGCAATCGACATATCATCAACACATAGCATCAAATTAATGATAAGGCTACCATTATAGGCCTTAAGATATAAATCCATAGCACTGTGAGAATAACCCTACAAATGCATAAAAGCATCAAACTTGTGGTACCATCCCTTAGGTGCCTACTTAAGTCCATATAGACTCTTTCTCAACTTGCACATTAGGTTTTTCCTACTCTTTTAAAGAAAGCCCTTAGGTTGTAGCATCCATTCGATAAAGCTCCTTACATAAGAAAGCTATTTTCACATCCATTTGCTAAAGCTCTAGATCTAATTGTGCAACAAACCTAGGCCCCATTATTAGATCATAGGCATTTTAGCATATGCCAAGGACCATAGCAAGAAAGCATTGAAATGTAGGCAAAACTTCTAACTTTTGCTTTATGGAATATGCCCAGATCTTATGTAAATAGTCATCAATGAATATAATAAAATACTTTGCATGACTTAATGATTGACAAGGCATGGGACCACAAACATCTAAATGCACAAGAGCCAATGGCTCACCCATGCACATAAAACTAGATTTTTTATGTGGCTTACAAGTTTGCATGCCATATAAACAATGATCACATGAATCAAGACATGAGTAGTCTAGAGGTGATAAATATAGCAAATGAGTGAAGACTTTCACTTCTTTAAGGGACATATGCCCAAGACGGTGATGCCAAATAGACACATGTGGAAGATATGTCACAATCAAAACAAAATCAATAGATCCAAGTACAAACAAGGGATACAAGCTACCAACCTTGGCACATCTACCAAAAATGAGATTGCCATACATGATACTTATCGTCATCCAACTCTCTAGTTGAGAGAAGGCTTTAAGTCAAAGTTGGGATAGAACAAAGTAGGGAACCTACAATACTAGTAATCTGTTTTCACTTTGTTTCTATTAGCAGGGTGTTTGCACTAGAATATACTTCTCTATTTCTTGAAGATATACCTAGAACTAAATACAAAATTTGTGCATCTAAGGAAGATGATTGACATTTAAACACACAGTTCAGTAACACTATCTTATCTTAAAAAGATGAGCAAAATGTGTGCTATAGAAACACATTATTTATTAATCGAATAACAAGTATGCCCATAAGTATAGAATGTTATCTAAACCATGCTTATATTTGATATGCCTTGAGATGGTTAATATTACATGTCCATTTTAGTGGATATGCCCTATGACAAAGGGCAGGGATTTTGTGACTTTTGTAACATTTTTTTTCGTATTATTATCTGCATGTGAAGGTTGACACTAAGATTGTATGTGCGACAGTGAAGCGAGCAAGCTCTTTAGCCACTCAAATTAACTTACTAAATTATAGAGGTGATTCTTGTGTTCTTAAAGCACTACGCTAGGCCTAAAAATTGTTGTGGAAGCAGATAATAATACAACAATTTTGCCTATAAAAACAAATTGTGAAAATAGTTGAATGTGAAATGAGGAGTTGGTCGAAAAGTATTATTAAAAAAAAGGCGTTGTATTGTGTATACACATAAACGATTTTAGAATGGAAAAATCAACGTCTTAAAGTGGGAGGATACAAATGCCTTTGATATTTCCATGTAATTTGAAAAGTTAGGGAGCGCTTAAAATTGTGATATGGGAGGGTGCGGGCTCTTTAGAGACTCTAGGTAGGGCTATAAGAACATTGCCGTCATATTGAGCCCTAAATTGAATAAAAGGTGATTCTAACCGCCGCCTGATAGGTAACGGCCGGCCCGGCTGGCCACCCTACGTTCGTTCACATGCATGCAGGCGAATGATCATGTGAGGTATCCCTTGCATTCTCGATTAGCCGAATTATAATAGTAATACGGGCAGTCCGCCTTCTTGCTAGCCTTGCGATAATTGGGTGCTTCTATCCGCTACCACAGTCATTCGGATTCTGTGATCAATACAGGCCATTGCTGATAGCTCTCTGCACAGGTAATCCGAGAGAGAGAGAGAGAGAGAGAGAGAGAGAGAGAGAGAGAGAGAGAGAGAGAGAGGAGCAGCAGCAGCAGCAGCAATTGATGCTCGCATGCCACCGTCAATTATCATCTTTCTTTCTTACGGTTTGTTTTGCGATGGCCGATCTTGCGCAGACCATCAACGCGGCAGTACCCTTAATCCAAGGGGGAAAATGGCTCCCCTTCCACACGCCATTGTACGGTTCCTCGTCACTGTCGCCCTCTTCTCCCTCATTTGTAATATAAGCGGCAATGCCGTCGAAGGTGGTAACCCTATCCTAATTAAGGGCTTCATAATCATTCGTCAGCAACTATTGGGCGGACGATTTAGGGGAATATTGAATGCTTAGGATGTATTCAATTATGACAGGAAACATCGACTGCGAGGAGCTTCCCATAGAGGATTGTGCGTTCGCCGTGGCATCGTCGGGGGCAAGGTGTGTGCTCGAGAAAGAAGTCCACAGCGATGGAACCCCCGTTTACAAATGCCAGGTTAACTATTATGATCACAACCCACAGTTAACCATACTGTCTTATAAGAATGAATTGCCTTAATTATGTGCATCGACGCCCATCAAAATCAATCATTAACGCATGCTTGATTAATTTATATAATCCGATCTCACATCAAAGCTTCTAACCGTCTGCTTCCGGCTATCGATGATGCTTTGATAGACGTCGATAATCATGGCGGAAAGGCCCGTGGAATGGATCGAGACGGACGAATGCATCAGCACCTGCGGCCTTCAAAGGCTCTCCGTGGGGCTCTCCACTGACGCTTTGCTGGAGAAAGAATTCACCAAGAAGCTTTGCTTTTCCGAGTGCAGAACCAAGTGCCCTAACATCGATGATCTCTACACTAAGCTTGCAGCTGGAGAAGGTATACTTGTTATGATGATTGAATGTTGATTATGCCCCCTTGCAAGTAGTCACGTCTCATCAAATCTATACACTATTGTGCCCATTTTGATGGATTTCATTCGTTGCACTATTCTTTGATGTAGTGATTTATTAGGCATGAATATTTGCTTAGTATAGCTTAAAATTGTACATACTAAATTAATGATGAGCTTTTGGATACCATTCTATGTAGTGTTTTTTAAGAAGTATGTAAATACTAAATAAATGGTGGGCTTTTGGATACCATTCTATGTAGTGATTCATTTGATATTTTCTCTCTTTTTCCAAAATATTGTACAGGTATGTATCTACCAAGCTTGTGCGACTCATTGAAGCCAAGAACTCGTCGGCTAATATCGTCACAATCGAAGGCGGCAAACAAAATAAAACCGTCTTCGAAGGAAGAATTAGTAGATGCAGTTCCAAGCCAACCAACAATTGCACTAAAATTAGCAACACCTGTAGCTTCTCCAATTGCATCTCCATCACCCTCACCAATAACCTATGGTGTAGCTGAAGAGCCATATCCAGCTATGGAGCCTCCCATTGAACCACCATCACCTACTGAGGCTCCAGCCATGTCCCCTTCAAACGCTCCAAGTGTGTCGCCATCTTATGCCCCTTACTACTAAACAATATTGGTACTATAGATTGGCATAATTGATACAATGTTTTTGAATGCATAGTGCTAAGTCTTTTAAACCACCCAAATCATCATGTTGTGTAATACATTGTAGCATCTCATAAATGGATGGTTTAAAGATATGCTTCTACCTTTACATATTCTTCCTTTAGAAGCAATTTGTAACATGTTTTTAGATATGAGGGAAAATGATTTTCTTTCACCTTAAACTTGTAGGTTAACTTTTGCACACGTGTGTAACACACACAAACACACACACACACACGCACACACACACTCTCTCTCTTTGTGGCTCAAGGGTTGTGCACATGAGAGCTCATCCTTATATTCTTCTTCTTAGTGAGAGACTCCACGAAGTTTTGGATGAAGAATGATGTTCATATCATAATGCCTACAAAACGTGATGGATAGTTATCTTTGGACAATAGATTATGTTCATACAATAATTCTTGCAAAATAGATATCACCATTAAGGAGGGTTTCTATGGCAAACATGATCTAAATTCTTGATTAAGCCATTTTAGTTGCTTGAGGATAACTTGTGTGCACGTCTGTGAAGATCGATTAGTACATGGCTCCATGATTGGTGATGTGTGTATCATAATGTGGCTTCCATGATTGGTGATGTATCACAAATGCACACACATCACCAATCATGTGCATGTGTATGTGTGTATGTAGGCGTTTGGATCATTCAAGATACTCTCCGTTAATTTCTCGCAGTTAACCCGGAATGGAATCATCGAGTCTGGGTAACGGACTAGATTATGATCTGTTTCAGCCGTTATGACAATCTAGAGCGCTGACAGGCCTCTGTCATGGTTGCGGTCCACCTGCAGTTCGATAATAAGGTCGAGGATTAAGCAAAATTTGCGTTGCTTATGTTTGAGGGGGTATGTGAGGTACTTACCCTACATTAATTAATACATTGTGCTTCACTTTAGGGACACAGGATATGGCAGGGAATGCCTAAGGTCATAATAGGAAATGGATGATTAGGAATTCGTATCATAACCAAATGGCGTGAAGCATTTTCAAGAGTTTTTGGCCAAGATCAGAACGCTCCTCAGCCCGAGGGTAACGTAGATTGAGTAGGGCTATACACTGGTGTGAAAATAACACAGGTTGAGTAGGGCCAAATATACCTGCTCCGATAAGTAGAGGAGGAATACCCAAATGATTGAAGGGCCATTAAATAAAGAAATTACAAGCAATTAAAGTAGAGGTGAGATACCGATTTTGATAGTCATTAACCATTCATAAGCATATGGACTTAGCTATGCTAAGCATTACAACACTTTGGAGGGTCTTGTAGAGAAGAGAAAGAACAAAATGTAGTTAATGAAGAGGAAGCCAACCTAGCATTGAAAAATAGCTTTTTCATTCTTTAAAAGGAGAATTCTAAAGATTTGAGTACCTCCATCCCCCCTCCCTTTATGTGCATTTGAAGAGCTAGATGCACACTACCCCTACACTTTATGACCGGTATCCTTCTTTCATGTAGGCACTAGTATAAATGCAAGTTTATCCAAGTCTTCTATTCTCATATGTAACTCTAAGTGCCAAAAATCAATGGAATCAAGCGTGCATTTGTAAGGGCACATGGATCCTTATGCAACAAAGAATGCACAAAATAGGCAACATAAAAAAAAACTAAAGAATAGCTTGGGAGGTAGGAGTGGACTTTAAGATGGAAGTTTGAAAAGGCGATAAAGATAGAGAGATAGGGAGAGAAAAGGAATGGACAAAGAGAGATGGAGGGAGGTAAACAAATAAAGGGAGAGGGACAGAAAGAGGAGTAGAGATTAAAATGGAGAAAGATCATTAATGACGGAAATAAAAACATATTGTTTATCGTAATATAGACCAAATGGAGAACGATGATGGTCAGAATGTCAAAGATCGTGAGGTGTATCTTAATCAGTGTGTCCCATGTCCTTGGACTCAATGTAAGTTGGTGAAAATGGTCCACAAGAAGTCACATCCATGTAAAATGCGACGGTTCTCATTTTTCTACGAGTTACCATATTGGACCCACTTACAGATCAGCCATTTGTTGGATCCCATGCATATTTTCAATAATATGGGCAACTTATTATGGGACCATATTATAGGAAAGAGAGACATAATAGGAGCACGAATGGATTTGAAGGAGATAGACAAGATGGAGGTGCTTTGACCATAATCAGTACTCATGGTCACTTATAACTACCTGGTGCTCCTTAGATCCTGTCTACTAAAGAAGAGTGCATTGTGAAACAAATTATCAAGTCTATCTGCACCCCGATACGTATGAGGCATTCCCTCAGGTCTACCTTTTCTAAAGATGACCAGCCTAGGGCTGAAATCCCATGATTGGCATAAGATATGTCAGGTTTGTCCTGACCCTGATTGCAAGCAACCTCAATATTTTGCTATTTAGTATCTACTTGATTTTCATAATGCTTCTCTATTTCTTACAAATTGTCCTTAACACTATATTAGTGAGTTTGGGAATCTCCCAATTGCCATTTTTTGAATACTAAAAAGGTAGTATCCGGATAACATGGCCATAAGTTTCTCAAAACCATATGATGTGATCTATCATTGGAAAGCACTTGAAAAATGGAATCTATTGAGCTATAGAGCACTCGATTTAGAGTTAAAGTGTTCAAGTTATGACAAATCCAAAGATTTGACCATGTGTCCCAAACTAATGGGAAATTCCCATATTCCCCAATATGGTGTTAAGTCTATTGATCACAATCGCACGGTGTCTTACTCTAGAAATATGCAAGGTGATTTATAGGTTGTCTAATTTAGTACAATTGATCTCATAGAAGGAGATCAAGACATCCTCTATTGAATCTGCAAGGCGGGGAGCGGTGGAGATGGTTAGTCTCTTTGAGAAGTATATGTCCACAAGCATGCTCATGATACAAACTCACCTCCTAGTGTATCTCATAGATGAAGTGTAGATTGTAGGATCCATTCATACGTGATGGATGTTCTTCTTGGAGCACTTCATAAAAACCTCGAAGGGCTTTGTGTGACAACGAGCTCAGTTAGAAGATAGCATGGCTAAAGGTTTGGCTAGTGTCGAAAGCATTAGTGCATATTTCAGAGTGACTATCGATGGTGGATTCAGACAACAATATGCTATGGTTGCTGAAGGATGATGATAGAATCTGATCGGAGATGTGGTGGTTAGAAATGGAGTAGAAAAAAGGATGGATGTTCCCATGGAGGAGGAAGTGAATTGTTTTTGTATGTAGCATCATGCGTCCATAGAGAAGTGGCTTGTTAGATACGAGTGCACCAGAAAAGACCGAAAAGAAGTGCGATTAGAATTCTGACGCAATATATGCCATCGACCGATTCAATATCCTAAGGGCATGTAGGAGACACCACAATTTATGTCTATGTGGTAGTTACTTGGAGTATTGATCACAGATTTTGGAAGGGGTAGAGATTTTTACTAAGGAGTGGGAATTCTTGAGGGGATGTAGTTCGAAGGTGACTGTATGCTTTATTTGTTATCATATCTAGATTTTATATGTAATAACTAATCTAATAGTTTCAGTGTACAATACAAAATCTGCAGTGTGGAGTGGTCATGCGGGCAACATTTTTGTGTTGAGCGCATCGACAAAATGCACTCCATAATGAATTGTGGTGTCATAGCAAAGTTTGAGCAAGAGAGCCGATGGTGGGCCACGGATCTGAATACAATAGTAGATGAGATGGGGCATTTTGAAAACTTGCAAAGTGTTATCTCAGTGGATTACCATAGCTTCTCCATGATCATATTCGATGTACGGTGGTTTAAAGTGGTATTGGAAGGAGCTGGGGCAATGATTTGGCGAGGTCCATTTGGATGTTTAAAAATGGATTTTGAGAAAAGATGGACAGATTTGTGTGACACGTTTGTCTTGTCGGGTCATTGTGAATAGGTGCATGACCTATTTTTTAAATTTTTTTCACAACACGAATTAGTCACAAATGTTGATTCACTCTTATATGTGATATTGAATAGGTAATCTTCCATCCAAATCCCCAACAACCTTGATAGTGGTATGTGGTGCTGTCAACTCCTTGGAGTACACGAGTGTATGCTGAAAGTAATGTTCCTAGAGTAGACAAGGAGAGTATGCAGCTAGAGGGGTTGATATTGTGGAGGGTGGAGGGCCAATAGAGAGCTTAGAGTGTGTAGAGGAGTCAGGCTTATGTAACATAGATGAAGAGATAGGAGGCCAATAATTTTTTGAGAATGAAGTGGACTCCTCTTTCTGTGGTGACCTATCTATAGACTTTTCAATGTATATGGAGCTATGCCAAGAGATTGACATGGGGCCATAGGCTAGGATGTATTTGCATCCACTTGCTCAATTATATTGATTGTGCTAATTAAAATGTATATATCAATTGGTACGCTCCGAGGCTTCAATTTTCAATAGACAAGATCAACGCTCTAGACTAGCACCAAGTGGAGAGAGTAGTTACGGGGGGTGCTGCAGAGATGTGGATGATGTGAGCCCATGGTTGGTTGTAGAGAGGGTTGCTACTCCTCGCTCTCGTACTTGTGGTTCTAGAGAGGATAGGTCAGGTGGGTGTTGTGGAGGCATCGATGTAGTGTCTTCATCTCGTTGATGTGGTGGATACCTGTCACCTCTAGGATTTGTCACACCTATAGGGACATCTACTCTTGTGACTCCAAGTTTCACTTAATTATCCATAGGTAGCACCCCTATGGGTGCTACTTCGAGAGATACTACCCCTGTAGGTATGCCAGACGTACAAGGTCTCCTAGTTATGCCTAGAAGCATGGGCACAGGTGGGAGAGGACACAACTTAGACATATCCTAGTAGGGTACGGATACCTAATAGATGACAAGACATGTGCTGTAATCATGAATGATAAGGGAAGGATGGTGATGTCTCACATGAGAGATTTGTGCCAACAAGTATTTAGTCACAACGTTTTGGACCATTGAAATAATATACCTAAGGGGAGCAAGGACTATGTAGTTGTATTTTTGCAAGAGGAGTTTTTGGTACCTATGACGGCAGAGAGGTTTTCCACTAGATAGATGATGGAGTGTATGTGGATAAAATGACCATTTTTCTTAAGAAACTTACAATTTTTTTGATAATTATATAGATTGATCCAAAAAACTATCAAAGAAAATAACCCTCAACTTGTTGATCAAGGGTGGTACATTATGTATTTTAAGATGCCCCCTAGAGTTATAACCTTCTGAATCTCCTTTAGAGATGACCACAAAAGCTCGCATCCTTATCATCAAGATATATGTTTGGAGAAATAAAGTAGATGTATGTGTGAATTCCCATTATGCAATTGTTGCTGAGAAAACAATGTGAAATTTTGAAACAATCAAGTAATGTGGAAAAGGTATTAAACAAATGTGAATTACAAGCACTTTTACATATGTATGCAATGTTGAAGATAGGTGTAGTTCATAAAATTTAACTTGTGTATTTAAATACAAGTAAATTTAGAACGTAAATGTGTTGTTAAATGTTAACATAAAATAAAGTCAATTGTCTAGATGCCATACAACAGATGAAGGGTTTATTGAAGGTAATTTCAATGTGAATACAAGCAAAATTTGGTTTAAAATATCAAGCTTACCTATTCATATATTCATTAGAAAAAGCTTTATATGGGTTTCTTGGAGTTACCATCACAACTCTTGTCAAAATACATGACAAAATTGCTATTAGCAATGGGCGTATCGATGACTATTCTAGCATATGTTTTGACTCATATACTAATCATTGCAAAAAAAGTATACCAATACTTATATCAATATGTGTAAAAAAAGAATTTGGCCCCTCCAAGAGCCAAATCCCTAGGTTCATGTTTGTTATCTTTTAGACATGGATTTCTATTTAAGCTTGTATAAAAGCCCATGTAATAACAACTCTGGTATAACACTTATTATGAAGTACTCAAAATTAGGATGACACTATAAGGATATCCACATCATGTAGTAGCGAATGATAGTATAAATCCAAATGGTGCAATTTCCAAAAACATTATAAGATGATATCTTTATAAAGCTATATCTAAATACTAGAGAATGATAAGACCCCTAATTAGAGATATCATCCTTACATAATCCATACTTGGCCTAATCAACCAGAAATAAAAAAGATTATAAGAACTCTTGAATGAAACATAAAATACAAGCTTTTTGGTATTTAACAAATGAGTGCCTCTCCTTCCGATGAATATAGCTTATCCACAAGCCACGTAATCCCACAATGTTATGTGTACTCTTCTTGTAGCTTGGCCATTGAATAACCAATGAAGCCATGCTAAAAAACATAGACACACAATATTATCTATTAGATGATTCAAGAGATGAAATATTGAAATGCCTTATTGCATCAAAACGTAGAACCTACTGTAATGTGACCATGTTGGATCCTTTTTGCTATCTCCATTGGTCAAGGTTTTCCTTTATCTCATCCTTGATCTTCTTTCATTACCCCTTGGCTATGTGCCTATGATTCTTATGGATACATAAACACTTGAAAACTAATCAGTGGTGGTAGATGGCTATGGAAATCCATCGTGGAGTCTCTTCATGATATGATATCTGTGGGTTGGGTCATGGTATCTCCACTTGTTGATGATGGTATGATGATATACCTACATGACAAGCTAGTAAAACTTGACATTCAGTGTGACCATATGCGATGTTTTGCGAGTAGTGAATCGAAGATAATCCTCTCACATAACCCCAAAATGAGATGAGAAGGAGTGCCGGTTAGTGAATCAACTTTGCCTAAGTACAACACAAAACAATTTTTTTTAAATTCTTTACAACCACAACATAACCAAAGCACTAGCACGAACGAACAATTATGCCTCTTGTAGCCTTAATTACAATGAAATCATGCTCTATGTAGAGCATCTAATACCTTGAAAAATGTTCAAAATGCGAGCTTCAAAAAAATGATTGCAAAGTCTTCATATCTTTTTGGAGTTGTGATAATACATTGAACCTTAAGCATCCAATTTTTGAAAATTCAGCGATCTAAAAAAAATCTCCACACTCTTATGTGTCCTCTACTCTTCTCACATAAGAGACAAAGAGAAGGGCCCCTAATTCCTCTCCCCCCCTTCCCCCCTTTGATAGGTTTTTCTCATTCTCTTATTTGTGTTATGCTTTTCAACACATAACATTTTCCTTTACATTTTGCTAATATGATTTTCTTTAGTGTTTTGTTAATGAAAAGCATTATGCTTTTCTTCAACGTTTGCTTAATGAAATATAAATTCACAAATCACCATGTTAGTTCAAAATTTTCATTGACCTTGATCTCTAGGCCAAACCTGGACACCCCATCAACTAGTGAAGAAATACTATTATCCTACATATGGCAATTCTTGTCTAAAAGGTAGCTACCTTGGTCATTAATCAGCTCTTGAACATTAACTTCTTCTGCGGGTTGATGCAGAAGTCGCTCATGTGATGACACTTCACTTGTTTCTTTTCACATGTTCAAGTCTACAAATTCAGAAGTTACCATCACAGTTATGCCAAAACTTGTATCACATTTCTTTGCAGGCTTTGTAGTGCCTACGTTGATGGGTTGCCTATGAGACATAGTAGTACATTGTTTTTTTAAAATCCTTCCTTCATTATCGTAGCTGCTCCTAGGAAATTTTAGTGATACAAGGGCCTCTAAAACTGGATATGGTGCACAGGTTGGATGCTGTATGCTCGCATAGTGAGCACCGGAAGGTCCCCAAGAACAAAAGAACTCTACTTTTTGCACAAAACTCAAGGTAGAAAGCATGCACGACATGAATAAGAGACCAATTGGGTGCAATCTCCCCCCATGCCTTGTGTGAGCACTCCACAAAGCATGTATTTCATGTATTAATCATCTTCAAGCTCAAATAATAGCCCAAATTACAAAATAGCACGCTTTTGGCTTTTGAGTTTGCTTTAGCACAAAATAGAAATAAAGCTAATGGGCGGGCGCCCAAAGAGTCAGGCATACCCAATACAATGTCCAAATACAAATATCATAATCGTGCGCCCATGCGCATACAAAATAATAAATAAATATCCAACACCTTAATAAATAGGCGCGACAAAATATAGGCGCCATGCCTAAGGTATGCGCCTATCAAAATATAAGTGATAACTCGAATACATGCTATTCTCCAATGCTTTCCTCCGCCACTGCTGCTATCTCTACACATCAACTGAAGCATTCACAATCGTTAGTAAAATAATACAATTAAATCGACAAAAGTGAATACCTAGCCATCTTTAGCTACATAAATAAATCAATTGGTTAGAAATCAATCCTAACCTTAATTTATCACGAGTGCACACTCTAAACTCATAAACGTTTATTAATTTAATATGTATTTTGTGGAATCACCCGCTATGGAATCACCCATGCATACACTAAATTCTCTTTCGGCTCCCTGAAGTCCACAAGGCATTCCACAATCCCCTGCAACCTCGATGGCTTACTCTTGATCTCATAATCGAACTCCTGCAAAGTAATTAACCACTTTGCCAGAGGATCAGGTGGTTGCAGCTTGTTCATAAGCAATCTAAGCCCTTCCGCCTTTGTATAGAAAACTACCTTCTCATAGAGGATGTAGTGCCTGAATTTTTTAGTCGCAAAGACCATCGCAAGGCACAACTTCTCCATGTAGGTGTAGTTAATTTCTAATATGCCCAATTTTCGACTAGCAAAAGCTATCGGATGATACCATTTTTCCTCCCAGATTTGGGCTAAACAGCAGCTGATACTGTGCATGGTGGCTACTGAAAATATATAAAATACCTTGCCTCTTTTAGGTGCTTTTACTAGCTCCTATTTCACATCCTGGAAAGCTACCTGACAAGTATCGCTCCATACAAATAGACAGCTAAAGGATAATAAGTTCGTTAATGGCAATGTCCTTTCTGCCAAGGCATTTATAAACCTCCGATAGTACCCTATCGAGACAGAAAGCTATGTACCTCTTTGGGAGTGCGTGGTGGACTCATAGCGACTATAACCTTGATCTTTTTAGGGTCAGTTGCGATCCCTACTGAATTGACCATATGGCCTAGCAATAGCCCATAAGGCACTCCAAAGACACACTTCCGTGGGTTAAGAGCGATACAAAGTTGTCTGCAGCACTCAAAGCACTTTCTTAAAATAATCAACATCCTTTCCCTTACAGTGGTTGCCCCCAGGTCATTGATAAATACTTTCAACTCATCTGGGGAGATGTCACCAAAGGTCTTGTCTGCTATTTGTTGCCATGATCCAGGTGCATTGCACAAACCAAAGGCCATTACATGGTACGCAAAAGTACCAAAGACAGTAATGAAAGTTGTTTTCAACTTGTCCTCTTTTGCAATTGCCATCTGGTTGTATCCTGCAAAGCAACCCATAAACGAATATATTTCCCTACCCGCTAATTGATCCAAAATCTGGTCAATAAATGGCAACGGGTAGTAATCCTTAACCGTCTACTTATTGAGCTCTCTAAAATCTACACATAGTCGGATCTGGTTGTTTTTCTTATTCCTGATGACAACTGGTGAACACCATTCCGTGTGCTGTACAGGGAAGATTAAACCAGCTTTTCGTAACTTTTGTATTTCCTCTAATAGCCCGTCCCTCAATTCAAAAGGCATACGCCTTACCTTCTGACGCACAGGATGACTGCCTTCTTTTACAGGAATAGTATGAACAGATTTTAGTCTCTTCATCTAGCAAAGGTGGATTTTCATAAACAGGGTGTACAGGTAATTGGCCTCTAAAGGGTCGTAATAAACTAATGTGAAAGGTGTTGTGAATTTTCCAGTGTGGTGGTAGTTCTAACTTAAATGCATTGTCATTGATTTTGTGAATGATCTTGAATGGTCCATAAAATCTAGGTGCTAATTTCACAACTGGGTGTTTATCTACACTTTGTAATCTATGTTTTTCTATTCTTAATCAAACATAGTCATTAACTTTGAAATTCATGGCCTGTCTTTTCTTATTGGCTTGTTGTGTATATGATTGCTGGGCTTTGGCAATCATGTCTTTAACCTCATAAAAAATAGTAGCGTGCATGTTAGCAATATCATCAGCACTCTGAATTCTATTTGATAAAGAGGCAATAGGTGTAGATAATCTATAACCATAAATCACTTCAAACGGTGCTTTCTTTGTGGCTATGTGTGGTGTATTGTTATATGCAAATTGCAGTAAATGCAAATGTGTATCCCATGTCTGTGGTTTAGAAATAGTGTAAGCACGTAAAAGATCTAAAATAATACTGTTAGTGGCTTCTGTTTGTCCATTAGTTTCAGGATGAAATGCAGATGAAAAATCAATCTTTGTTCCTAGGTTAGCAAACAAAGTAATCCAAAAGTTATTACAAAATCTAGAATCACGGTCAGAAATAATAACTTTTGGTAATCCATGATTAGTGAAAACAGTTTTCAAAAACAATTGTGCTGCTTGAGATGCTGTTAAAGTTTTCTTGCATGGAATGAAATATGCTTGTTTACTAAACCTGTCTACAACAGTCCAAATCATATCGTGGTTAGATTTAGTATTAGGTAAACCAGTAATAAAGTCCATAGAAATCTGTTTCCATGGTCTTGATGGAATAGATAAAGGCATTAGTAAACCATATTGTTTACCATGATGTCTCTTAACTCTTTGACAAACCAAACATTCAGAAATA
This sequence comes from Lygodium microphyllum, assembly GCF_053477565.2. Lineage (NCBI taxonomy): Eukaryota > Viridiplantae > Streptophyta > Polypodiopsida > Schizaeales > Lygodiaceae > Lygodium > Lygodium microphyllum. Next base: position 92,138,173 of record NC_141164.1, read on the forward strand.
AAGTTAGATACATCAGTGTCCATATGTGGCCAATAAAAATCTTTAGTCAATGTATGTAAAGTAGATATGATACCTCTATGACCTTGATATGGAGGACAATGAATTTCATTCAAAATGAAAGATCTAAATGGAACTGTAACACATAATCTCTTTTCATAAAGCATGAATCCATAATTGTAAAACAGTGAATCAATAGAAATCTAGTTATTTCCAATTAATTTATCCCAATCAGCATGAAAAGTAATGTCTTGATGATAAGTATCTTTCATAGAGGTTAAATAATCAAATGATATGACAGAAATATTATGAATAGTCGGTCTTCTACTTAAAGCATCGGCTACTACATTTTCTTTACCTGGTTGGTATTGAATAAGGGGATGAAAACTCTGAATAAAAGCTGCCCATTTGATATGTTGGCGGTCAGATATTTGGGGTTGACTAAGGAGATGTCAATGCTTCGTTGGTCAGTCTTAATCATAAACTCAGAACCCATTAAGTAATGTTTCCATTGTCTTAAACCTTGTACAACAGCTAACAATTCTTTATCATATGTGGAATATTTAAGTTCTGATGGTTTCAGTTTACAGCTAGAATAGGCTATAGGATGATTATCTTGCATAAGTACGGCTCCTATTCCAGATCCGCTAGCATCAGTAACTACTAAAAAGAATGGTCTATTAAAATCAGGTAGTTGTAGTAAAGGAGCATGGGTTAATGCATGTTTCAATAAATCAAAAGATTTCTGTTGATTATTAGACCAATGATAAACAATACCTTTATTTAAAAGTTTAGTCAAAGGCAAAGAAAGTAATAAGTAATGATAAATTTCGCACAAACTTCCTGTAAAAACTAGCAAGACCTAGAAAAGAACGTAACTCATGCACATTTTTGGGTATAGGCCAATTCAATATTGCTTCTATCTTCTTAGGGTCAACCTTAATACCTTTTGATGACACAATATGACCTAAATATTCAATTTCTGTTTGAAAGAACTCACTCTTTTCCGGATTATCATACAATTGATTATCTTTCAACAACTTGAAAACCAAAGACAGATGTTCATAATGTTCTTTCTCAATTTTACTGAATACCAAGATATCATCAAAGAATACTATAACACAATGCTGATATTTCAAAAATATGCGATTCATCATTCTACTAAATGTAGCAGGTGCGTTAGTCAATCCAAAAGGCATCACTAGAAATTCATAATGACCAAATTGTGTTCTAAATGCAGTCTTAAATATATCAGATTTATCTAATCTCACCTGATGATAACCAGATTTAAGATCTATTTTACTAAATATGGCAGAACCTTGTAGTTTATCCATAAGATCATCTACCCTAGGAATTGGATATCTATTCTTTACAGTAATCTTATTTAGGGCACGATAATCTATGCACATGCGATAAGTATTATTATTCTTCTTTACCAACAAAACAGGTGCGCCAAATGGAGAACTACTAGATCTAATTAATCCTCTGTTTAATAATTCCTCAACTTGATTTTGAATTTCTTTCTGTTCAATCTGATTATGCCTATATGGTGCTTTACAGGGTGGTTGTGTACCAGGAATTAAATCTATTTTGTGGTCTTCAGGGTGTGAAGGAGGTAGTCTAGGTGGTAAATCTTCAGCAAAACAATAAGGAAGTCTTTATGCCTAGGGTGCATATGTTTTTCTTTAGCTTGAAGTTCATTCACCCAAATTAGATAAGATTTAGTACTTTTGTGTAATGCACGTTTAGCTTGAGTATGAGTAAGCAGTGGAAAATTATTAGATGCGTGCATACCATACAATGTAATGTGTTTTCCTTGAAAATGAATTTTAATTGAATGCGTGGAATAATCTATGTTAGGATTATGCTGATGACGCCAAGGCATACCTAAGATAATATCACTGGACTGTAAAGGTACAACTAGAAAATTCCTTCTTTTAGTGTATTCACCAATTTGAATTTCTAAATCATGCACCTCTTGTATTCTATTATACCTTGCGCCTAAGAATGCTGCTTTAATGCGATAATGCGTAGGAACAGTTTGTAATTTCAATTCTTTCACTAACTTTACAGAAATAAAATCATGTGTACTACCATCATCATGCAAAATAATCTTTTTTTTTCCATGCACTAAACATTTCATTGTCAACAAAGAATGTGGAGTTGGCATACCTGGTAAAGTATCCAAAGAAGTAGTAATGTCGTCCTCATCTTCCGTAAAGTCAGGCATTTCCTCATGTTCTTCATCTTCCATTGCTCCAAGATAGTTGATATGGACAGGTGGCTTCTTCGATTGGCAATTGGCTGCTAGATGTCCAGGTTGATGGCATTTGTAACACACTATAGGTTTGGCTTTAGATACATTATTTGCAATGGCAGGAAGTCTAGGAATATTAGGATTTGGCTGTGAGGATGGCTTAGGGTTTTGATTGGTATTTGATGGCAAAGAAGGTGGTTTTGTCCAAGACTTACGGAAAGATGATGAAGGAAATCGACTTTGATTGAATCTTCTAAAATTTGAATTGAATTTCTTAGAACCATAGTTACCATTTGCTTGAAATTGTTGTGGACGCTTGTCTCTTCCTCGAATCTTATCTTCAGTGTCATGAGCTAAAGATATTGCATCTTCAAGGGTTGCAGGCTTGAACATATTGACTTCAGCGTAGTAATGCCCAAGTAATCCAGACATAAACTTGCGCTTGTGAGTCACTTCAGGTACGTCTTTAAGCATGCGTAGTTGCAGTAAGGCATTCCAAAAGCATTCGGTGTACTAGGAAATAGGCTCATGCACTACAAGGGTACACACATATAGTGACGCTAAGTAGCGACGTTTTTTTTTTCGACGTCGGTATTAGCCTTGGCATTAGCATCGGTATCTGCGTCTTTAAAAACGTCGGTATTTGCATCGGTAAATACCGATGCAAATACCGACGTTTTTAAAGACGCAGATACCGAAATACCGATGCAAATACCGACGTTTTTAAAGACGCAGATACCGATGCTAATACCAACGACGACTTACTGTGGCAAAATTTTTCCGAAACCCGAATGTTTCTTTCATTTGAGCGCGCGAAGGCAGAGAGAAAGAAATAATTGTGAGCAAGAGAGGGAGGTGAGCAAGGGAGGTACTGAGCAAGGAAGCAAGCCGCGAGCCGCACGCGAGGAGAGGAGCATCACCCGCACGAAGAGGTCGTGGAAGAAGAAGAGAGCACGACGGTATGCCCTATTTTGGTTTCTTTACAATCTCTGTTTTGCTTTGCAATGTAGGTTAGAAAGTGTTGGTTTGTCTTCGATCTTTGTGTTGCTTTGTGTTGCTTTGCAATGTAGGTTAGGAAGTGTTGAAAGAGAGAGAAATGGAAGCGAGTGTTTTCAAAATTTTTCTTGTGTTGGTTTTTATTATTTGCAATGTAGGTACGAAAATGTATGTGTGTGAGCATAGTTTAGAGCCGACCTCAAAGATAGATAAGTTTAGAGCCGACCTCAAAGATAGATAAGTTTAGAGCCAAACTCAAAGAGATAGGTATGATTTTTTTTTAAAAAAAACCTGAAATATATATAGTGGAGTGGTCCCAATATACAATATAGAATCTTTATTAAATTATCATTCCATTACATCGCAGTCAAGATGTCTAGCACTCACGACCAACATGGTGGTGATCGTGAGGCTTGGCTCAATCAACGTGTCCCATGTCCATGCACGCAATGTAAATTGGCCATTTGTCGAAAACATCATTTGTCCATAGAGCATGTGAAATGGTATGGAGAGTTTCGAGTTGAGATAATCAACCAAGCAGTCTTGAATTACGAGATTTTGGTAAGTTCTCTCTCATTACGTACTATATGACATGTAATTGATTTAAGTATAACAGTTTGGGGTTATCTTAGAAGTTAGCTCCTTAACGTCCTTTACAAGGTCAGGGCCATGTCGATACATTGCAGTCCACAGATCTCTTGCGTCCAGTAAGACGGGTTCGTCCGCGCTCTATACAAATGCCATCCGAGATAACTAACTGTCTCATAGAAGGTGATAACTCTCAACCCCCTTCTATGGGTGAGAATGTTGGAGACATGGACGATCCTCCTGCTTTTTTGGAGCCCGAGTTAGAGGACATGATCGAATCATTGCTTCTGAACGGACTCGGAATCCCAAGATCCTTTAATTGCGGAGGCTGCCATTCCATTGTATAATGGGAGTCGGGTATCCCGTTTGAAGACACTTCTTGCATTGTTGAGCATACAAACAAAGTATGGATGGAGCGATGCGAGTGTGACAGAGCTATTCAGGTATATTATGATGTGTATGATTCTTTATTGAAAGTCATTAAAATGTGCTATATAGCACTCTAATAACGTGCTTCATTGCAATTTGTAGAACGTTGAAATTTTATATTTTGCCTATCCAAAACACGATGCCTGAGTCTCGTGACGATGCAAGACAAGTGCTGCGAAAGCTAGGCATGGATTATAATTGCATTCATGCTTGCCCTAATGATTGTGTTCTCTTCCGGGGAGAGTTTGAATTGTTGGCCACATGTCCCAAGTGCGGTGCAAACAGGTATCGAAATGACTTGCAAGGACAGACTGTTCTGCAAAAGGTTTTGAGGCACTTTTCGCTGATACCGCGTGTTTGTCACATTTTTCAGACCAAGAGTTTTGCAAATTTGACTACATGGCATGCGGAAAATCGATCCACTGATGGTGTACAGCGTACACCAGCTGACTCAGAAGCATGGCATCACATTGACGAGACTTTCCCTGACTTTGCAAAGGAGGCGAGGAATCTACGATTCGGTCTTGCCATTGATGGGCTAAATCCTTTTGGTTTACGTTCCACCTCCTATAGTGTATGGCCCATGGCCCTTGTTAACTACAATATACCACCATGGCTTTTCACCAAGAAAGGACACCTTTTGCTCAGCTTGCTTGTGCCTGGACGATACAAAGTCAAGAATATGGATGTCTACCTCTCTCCACTGATTGATGAGCTAAAGGAGTTGTGGGAGGGAATTGTAGTGGAGGACATGAGTAAACATATTGGTAGGCGATCCGCAACTATAAGGGCAATTCTTATGTGGACCATGCATGACTTTCCAGGTTATGGAGAATGCTCTGGTAAAGCATGTTTTCTTATTTTGCTAGTTTTCTTTGAGCGATGTTGGTATTATGACATGCCTCATTGTACATGTGTGTTCTGCAGGGCTAGTCACATCAGGTTACCATGCATGTCCTCTGTGTGGACCAAGGTTGGATTCTCGTATGTCAAAATCTATGAAGAAGATGGTATTTGAAGGACATCGGGCTTTTTTGCCAGAGGGCCATGTCATGAGAGAAGGATTTCTTGGTCGCCCTCCTGCGAGAATGAATGCACTGAGTTGGTTTGATCTCGCAGGATGGTGGACCAAGACTCGCTTCCCAGTGGAATGCGACGCTTCTCAATTTTCTATGAGCTGACTTATTGGAAAAAACTGAAGATTAACCACCTTTTAGATCCCATGCACATTTTTAAGAATGTGGGTAGCTTGCTATGGGACCACCTTACTGGGCAGCGAGACACACTAGGAGCGAGGATGGATTTGAAAGCAGTGGGAAAGATGGAACCATATTGGCCTGTAAGTGGCGTCGACGGTCGAGTGCAATTGCCGTGCGCTCCTTGGGTTTTGTCTGGCAATGAAGTGCGACGAGTAAAGGAAAACATCAAGTCCTTTCGCACGCCGACTGGCCTAATGTGTTCTCTCAAGACAACATTCACAAAGGATGACCAACTGACAGGACTCAAATCCCATGATTGGCATAAGATGTGTCAGGTATGTACGGTATGAGGCTGCGTATGGCATGATTTTGCATATTAGATTTCAGAATCTTCGTTTGTTTATACACAATGTTAATTACATGGTTTTCACAGTTCGTATTGCCGATCGCAATCGCGGGGTCTCTAACATTGGAGGTACGGACAACCATTTACAAATTGTCCGAGTTGGTTCAGTTTGTCTCCCAAAAAGAGATTCACACATCATCGATTGAATCCGCGAAATGCATGGTAGTAGAGACTGCTTGTCTTTTGGAGAAGTATCTTCCCACTAGTATGCTCACGATACAAACCCATCTTCTAGTGCATATTGTAGATGAATTGTAGGTTGCAGGTCCAGTCCATACTCGATGGATGTTTTTCTTGAACGGTTCATGAAGACCTTAAAGGGATTTGTGCGACAACAGGCTCGTCTTGAGGGTAGCATGGCTGAAGGTTGGTTAGTGTCGGAGGCCTTGGTGTACATTTCTGAGTGGTTGTCCACTGTGGACCGGAACAAAGGCTTGATATGGTCACTTAAGGAGGATGATCATCTGAATGGAGATGTCCTAGTGGGAAACGGAATAGAGAAGAAGATGGATGCATCCATGGAGTCCAAGGTGAACCGATTTTGTATGCTGCATAGCGCTACGATGGAGAAGTGGCTGCAACGGTATGAGGATGCTCGCGCTGAGCGAGAGTCTGCAAGATCTCGGTGTGCGCGGCAACGGTCCATTCGATATCCGAAGGGCTTAGAGGAGATGCCTCTACTCATGTCCACTAGATGGCTACATGAGGCCCTAACCAAAGCATCTCAAGATGGAGAAACAGTTACTGAAGAAGAGTGGGACTTCTCACGTGGATGCAATCCCAAGGTATGGATGCAATCCCAAGGTATGCAATCCCAAGAAATTACAATCTATACTGCAAATCGCAACTAATATACTTGTTCTTCTCCCAGTATAAGGTCCATAGTGCAGCATGGTCACGTGGACGACATTTCAGAGTAGAGCACATCGACAAGTTACGCTTGACAATGGACTGTGGAGTGATGGCAATGTTTGAGCAGGAAAGCCGACGACGTGCCACAGATCCAAACCATGTAGTTGCAGAGATGGAGTATTTCGGATGTTTACAGAGTATCCTTGCAGTGGACTATCGAAGTTTCTCCGTTACCATATTTGATGTGCAATGGTTCAAGGTTACTCTCAAAGGAGCAGGTGCAACTATTCGGCGAGGGCCGAGTGGCTTTGTTGAGATTGACTCAACGAAGAAGTGGACCGATTTGAGTGATATATTTGTTTTGCCAAATCACTGTGAGCAGATAAGCGTCCCTAATACTTGATGCGCTTTAGCAATCTCAAAGTGGACTTTTATACTAATCGTAATATGGATCAGGTTGTTTTTTTCCCTAATCCGCAACAACCTCAATGGGGGTATGTCATTCCCATGACATCTAGGAGTATCCCAGTGTTTGCCAGAACCCCCGTATCGATCATAGAAGAGACACCTTTAATAGCGGCAATGACAGAAGGCATACAAGAAACTAGGATGAACTGCCTGGAGGACCAAGACATCTCACCTATGGAGATAGAGGAGATATAGGATGGGTTTTTTGAAAATAAAGCAGAGTCCTCATTTTGTGGAGAATTTTGTATAGACCTTCTGGTGTATACTGAGCTATGTCAAGATGAGATTGTGGAACCCTAAACAAAAGTGACTCGATCAAAACGTTCCTCCCACTACATCATGTCCACTTTTTGCAAATCGGTTAGGACAGTTTGTATGTTTTTGGAGTATCGTATTTTGTATTATCTAATTATTATTATTATTTTAAAATGAAGTCTTGCAAATTAAGTCTTAGTTTTATTATGTCTTGCAATTCATTATCAAATTGACTTATTTTTCCTTGTATGTGCAGGTTTAGGATTTGGGCACGGACGGCAGGATGAGCCGGGATTTTATAGATGATGACATCGACGCGATGCTAGCATGTTTCTCACCGGAGCAGCTAGCACGGGTTAGAGATAGAGCCGATGCACAACTTTCCCATTCCACCTCATCACGATCGGCAGACTCTAGACGGTCCGATGTGTCGGTCTCCAGTAGACGCAGTCGTAGGTCTCGCTTTGCTTCAGAGTCACGTGGTCGAGGATGAGGTAGCTCCTATTGTGGGGACACGGATGCAGTCTCTCCCACTCACACTGCCACTAGGGAGTCGACACCGTCTTTCACTGGTGGTGACGGGCAGACGTCTACTGCTCCCACTCCTTCACGCACCCCACCGATTACTCCCACTCCTTCACGCATCCCACCGATCACTCCTAGGGCCGACAAGAAGTACACGAAACCCACTCCTCTAGTATGTATTTTCGCATGAAGATTTTCGCAGTAGCACTTATCAATTCAAATTGTGTTTGACACATTTGTATTAATGTCCTGAAAGTACCCGTTTGCAAAATCTTGCAGGTTACTCGTATCTCATAGATAAGGCCTCTGGCCATTTATACATGAATGATGATGGAAAAGCTGTCATCTCTAGGATGCATGAGTTGTGCCAACAAGTATTTCGGCACAACATTACAGACAAGTGGAAGGAGATCCCAGATGCCAACAAGGAGTACATAATCGATACATTGTATCGAGAGTTCCCTCAGCACTCTAGCAATGATAGATTTTCGAGAGGGTGGATGATGAGGCGTATGCGTGACTATCAGTCGCATAGGCGGTTTGATACACGTGAAGCAGTCAAGCAGGGTAAATCGAAGCCAAAGTGGCTGGAAACAGAGGACTGGAGTAATCTCCAGGATGAGGCGACATCCACTCCAAACAAGTGGAAGCAGTAGAAGGACGCAACAAAGGCGCGCTTGGACGCAGGATCGGTGCATCACCTTGGTAGCGGCGGCCACGCAACATTCGTGGCAGATTTTGTAAGTATTAATAGGGTAGAATACTCTAATTTAATGACATCCATGTTGATGTATGTATTTCGAACATGAATCTCAAGTACGTTTTTTTTCAATGTTTGTGTGCCACAGCAAGGTTTTACGAATCGCGACCCGACTACATTGGAGGTGACATATGGAGAGAAGCATGGTTTGAGTGCCCTGATCGAGAAGCTCTATGCTCACGGAGGACCGGTAAGTAGTAATAAATATCATTCCTAATTTGAGAAATCTGTCATTATATGTTAGTTTGTATTTGGTACTCACAATTATATATGCATTTGCTGTTGCAGACTCCCTTCGATATGCCATTACAGCCAGAGGAGTTTTCTGATGCGGATGAGTTGTAGAGAGCAGATTAGGCTACATAGGATTACTCCCCATCTTGTATTATGTATGGCATTATGGCCTCTATTCTCCATATGTAATAGCAAAGTATATATGATTTGGACTTCTATCTTGTAGCATGACTCCATATTTGCTTTGTCGCAGTAGCACTTCTCAATTTAAGTTCTGTTATTTTCTTTATCAATGCAGTGCACATTTCTGTTAATTAATGTCATGAAAGTACTTGTTTGCAAAGTCTTGTAATTATTTGGGATCGATTGTCTAACTTCTTTGACAGCAGGAATTGTCTCTTAGCCCTATGTGGCTCTAACTGTGGCAGGGCTGCATCTGCAACTCTGCCACAAAATTTTTTAATTCTCTGTAACCTCGGTATCAGCATCGAAAAAGTATTCTGCAATCGTCGGTATTAGCGTCAGAAATTCTCTGTAACCATCGCTATGTTCGTTGGTATTAGCGTCGGTATCTGCGTCGCTAAATAGCGATGCAAATAGCGACGGTTTTCTAGTGACGCTAATATCGACGACGGGGACATTTTTTATATATAAAGAAAAAGTCGTTATAGCATGTATATGTTGTAGTGACGATCTCTTTGCTGAAGAAGGTCCCATTGCTTTATGGCTTTTTCATGGAATTGAGGAGGAATAAAATTTTGCATAAACTTCTTTTTGAAACTCTCCCACGTAGTGGGACAATCTATGCTCTTACGAACCACGGTCCACCAAAGAGATGCTCGATCCATTAAATGATTAGTGACATACTTAATTTTATCTTTTTCAGCATATGTCTCTTCATGAAAGTAATCATCAAACTGACTGATGAATGCAAGAACAGTCTTTCCATCTCGAGTTCCATTGAAAGTACGGAATTTGAAATTTCTTTTACTTATCTTTGTTTCTTTGTGGATGGATTGAGCTTCAAGAGTTGCATCAATGGTTCATCGGATAAGATCTTCAGGTTGTGGTCCATCTTTGTCGGTATAGTCGATCGTTGTAAATTGGCCAATTGAACTTGCAAGGCTCTTTGTTCTTCATCTAGTTGCATCATAATTAAATCCAATTTTTGTTCCATCATAGGTTCAGGAAGATCTCCTTCAACCATTAAATCATCCATATTTTGTTTTGTCATCCTGTAAAAATTCAACAGACCTCACACTCTCAAAATCCAATTAGCGGGATGAGCGTAGCTCAAAGTCGAGTGTACAAGGCTTATAGATTTTTGTTTGGCTTTCATGGTTTTCGACTTTTACGATTGCGGGATTTAAAATCTTTGTAAAATCTGCGTATGACCTTCTGCATGTGATGAAACTGGTTCAGCAAGTTTGCGTATGCGAACAGAGTCTTCCAGGGAACAACTTTGCAGTTCAGTGCTTCTGCGCAGGAACAGTCCTTATGGGAGTTTTTAGCATAAGTCAGTTTTGACCTCTGTTGACTTGATGGACCTTCGTGACTTGCAGAGTTACAGGAATTAAAGTACTTGTCAAACTTTGAAGATTTTTGTGACTTGAAACTTGGTTGATTAAGCTTAGAGCTTAATCTACTGATCACGACGAATTTTTAGGGGGGGGCATTTTTCAGCCGTGAAATTTAGGGTGAGGGTATACTGACACCGTCGATTGAAAAATTTGATTGAGTAAGCTTTTTAAGCTTAGTATTAAGCCTTTAAACTTTCAAATAAGCTTTTCAAGCTTTCAAGCTATGGAGATGAAGCTTACTGTCACTGTATAAAAACGTCTTGATAAAAGAGATATAGGAGTGGTCCTCCGCTTCCCCAAGCCGGTCCTTCGCGATCAGAGGCTGTAGACAAAGGCTCTTGACTGCCAGGAATCCACCCGTATCGACCGTTCGCGATGAGACTGACTGTAGAGCTCGATTGTTCTAGGAGCTCCGCCTTCGCATAAGATGGGTAGCGATTGGAAGCTCTTGATCTCAACTTCGCTCTAATACCACTAGTGCATAGATGGGATGCTGTATGCTCGTGTAGTGAGCGTTGGAAGGTCCCCAAGAACAAAAGAACTCTACTTTTTGCACAAAACTCAATGTAGAAAGCATGCATGACATGAACAAGAGACCAATTGGGTGCATTCTCCCCCCATGCCTTGTGTGAGCGCTCCACAAAGCATGTATTTTATGTATTAATCATCTTCAAGCTCAAATAATAGCCCAAATTACAAAATAGCACGCTTTTGGCTTTTGAGTTTGCTTTAGCACAAAATAGAAATAAAGCTAATGGGCGGGCGCCCAAAGAGTCAGGCATACCCAATACAATGTCCAAATACAAATATCATAATCGTGTGCCCATGCGCATACAAAATAATAAATAAATATCCAATGTCTAAATAAATAGGCGCGACAAAATATAGGCGCCATACCTTAGGTGCCATGCCTATCAAAATATAAGTGATAACTCGAATACACGCTATCCTCCAATGCTTTCCTCCGCCACTGCTGCTATCTCTACACATCAACTGAAGCATTCACAATCGTTAGTAAAATAATACAATTAAACCGACAAAAGTGAATACCTAGCGATCTTCAACTACATAAATAAATCAACTGGTTAGAAATCAATCCTAACCTTAATTTATCACGAGTGCCCACTCTAAACTCATAAACGTTTATTAATTTAATATGTATTTTGTGGAATCACCCGCTATGGAATCACCCATGTACACACTAAATTAATGAAATGCCCGAAAAGGATAGGCGTCCCCATCAACTTCTCACAGAAAGAATCCACTTTGTGTATGAGCCCCGGTCAACAAAGTTTACAGAATCCACCGTAAAACCTCACGGAATCCACCGTGAAATATGCCTCTTGGCATTAGGATATGGGTGTCCTCCACAACTAAATACAGATGTCCCCCATGACTAGGAGGGTCTTCCTTGACCTCATCATGGCCAATTTGGGGTTCAACCAACATCATGGCCCACTAGAGAGCAATATGACGACTCTTTGCTCAATGGATGTGTCTTTCACTTGGCCATGAACTGTTGTGGATTTACACCATATAAGGGTCACAAAAAAAGCCGTTGAGCACATCCCCTTTAAGAAGCTACTTGTCCCTTCAATGAGCATCTAGATGTATAAAGTTTCTATTTAGTTTTGTTAGAAATAGTGAGTGTTATAGCCCATAGCTATTGTGCCGTTGCGATGGCACCTTGTGCAAAGAACTAGTATTGTTTACTGCAAAGCGAAGGAAGCAAAACATGAGGCATTAAGAGGAAAATCTCAAGGCAAAAAAAAGGAAAAGGTGCCCTACAAGAGAGTGGGCCCATAAGAAATCTAAAAGCATGGGAACAACCACCAAGAGTACAAGACGTAACCATGGAAGCCGCAAGAAGCCAAAAGCAAGAAGCCACACCTTTAAACATAAGGGCGCAACCAAAACCTCTATAAAAGAGCACCAGGTTCTCACTTGTGCAAATTATAAAGGTAGATGGACGGTAGGAAGGAAGCTGGGAAGATAGAAGAACAATGGAAAAGAGGGCGTAGGCCATGTAAAAAGGGGATGACCACCCAAGGGAAAGAGGGTTTTGTATATAAAGTTTAAAAAGTGAATGAGAGCTCATTCTTTGATATGTGGCAAAGTGGACTCGTCTTCTCTTCTCTTCTCTTGCTTTCTTGTGAGTGCTTGAGGAAGGGAGTGAGAGTGAGTAAGGGAGAGAGTGTGTGAGGGTGAGAGATCTCAGAGGTGAAGCCCTCCACCATCTCCTCTCTTATTCTTCTTCTCTTCTCTTCTCTTGTCTCGCATGTGGCTATGGAGGATGGAGCTTGAAGGAAGAGGCTTGAGGATGCTTGAGTGTGCATCACGAGTTGTGGAGCTATCTGAGTGCTTGAGAGAGGAAGCAACTCAATCGGGCATTAAGATAAGCTCATTACACTTGTAGAGAGGGATAGCACGTGAGCTATGTGAGAGGTAGCCATTAGTGCTCGCTTGAAATGCTTGAACAATAAGCGGTCCGTGGATCTTGGCGGTTGAGCGTGATCTCGCCTCTACATTTTGGTTCTATTGTTGGGACCAATGGATTCAAGCTTGAGCACTTGCACACTTCAAATCGAGCATCAAAGTAAGGGTTTCATACCTGAGAATCAGAGCTTAAGATAGATAGGAGGTTTTGGATCTTTAATCCGTGTTATAGGTAAGTATTTTTAGTTTTTTATGCTTAGTTGGGTAGGAAAAATTAGTTCAGTAATTGCTCGAAGACCAAGGGGGAGCTCATTTGAAACCCTGGTTGTGAGAGAGAGAGAGAGAGAGTGTGAGTGAGCTCCATTGCATGGATCCTCTTCGATCGTGTCGTCGAAAAGTTTGTTACCCACTCCAGGTATACCCACACCTTCTCCTTCATGCATAGGTAGGATCTCGAGGTGCTTAGCTGGTGGGAAGCCCACAATCACTCGACGGGACGAACTTTTCGTTGCTTCAAAAAAATGCACCGCGTTCAACCCATCCGAGCTATGCTGGCTCTAGGCTGAGTCCCAGAATCGGCCCTCGGCCTTCTTATATTCGGCCATTCGGCCACTCAACTCGGACCCTTCGAAATTCGGTCCTTGACCCACTCAACTCGGATGCCCACCGCTCAGCCCATCCAAATCATCCACTCGGACCCTCGGCGTGTCTAAATCGTCCATTTGGACCACAGCATCCGAATCATCTACTCGGGCCCTTCCGAATCAGTCACTTGGCCCCTGCAATTTGAACCTATTGGATCGAGTCTAATTTTCCCCAGAATGTTTGAAACTTAGACCAGACCCCCTAGACCTCGGCCGTACGAACATCAAAAGACCATATAGACACTTGAGACACCTTTCTGGCACAAGGAACAAAGGAATCAGCGAGATGAAGGCATAGAGGTGACACTACTCAACCATATCAAGTGGAGTCATAGAGCGCTAAGGAATCATGACTGAGTAGAGGGAATAGTAGATAATTCTATAAACCAATGGGGAGGCCAGAAACCAAGCGTACAAGCATATCAAGCTAAACCCACGGCGAGAGTGGTAGAGTCGTGTAGACACTTGTTTTCTCACTCACTCTAATTTCCAACCCTCATAACACACTTGGAAAGAGATAAAAGCTTGATTTCACACAGTGCACAGAAAAGAATACACATGTGCACACGAACAAAGTGAGGGTAAGTTGAGGACTGGTTGCAATTAACAAGGAATTCACCTAGACTTAAGAATTTGAAAGAACCCACCAGTAAGAGAAGACCCAAGGACATAGAAGGGTGATCGAATCCCCAAAGGTAGGGCCAAGCAAAGAACATAGCTAAAAAGCCAGATGCAATGAGGACAGACGCTATCGTGAAAGTTGATCTACCCAGTCTTATCAACTTGATCGACAACTTGGCAGAACAGGAAGCTTTGGATATGGAAGAGGGCAACTCAGGCCATAGAAGCAATGAAGAACTTGACCTAGGCAATTTTCTTGAGGCTGTCTAATAGTTAGTGAACAAATATGATGCTCAAACCTGGCTAGAACACCAAGGTAGACATGTAGAGGACATCATAGTAGATTTGGAGAAGGAGAGGAAGCTCGCACGTAGGGCTCTCCAAGGCCTAGCCACGTACAACTAGGATCAACAAACTAAGAGCTTGCACCAGAGCATGGAAATGCGAGAGATCGAGAGAGTGCTAGCCTTAGCAGGTAGAAATTGATCGGAGAGTAAGAGAGTGCTAGAGGGAGACCTCACACTGAGTGAAGCGACTACTAGATAACATGGTAGCAGAGCAAAGTGCTGTAGCATTAGCAACATCATTGCTAGCAGGGTTAGGGTTTAACCAAGGCTCTAAGAGCTAATGAAAAATTCATGTGGTGGCGAAGTAACTGGACAAACACCAAGCAAATGATGACCCGTATAGCTTTGTGGAAAAATTCGACTAGGTGTGCGAGGCCAATGGCCTTACTGATCCTACTCAACACTCCCCTCGGGGAAGTTACTATATGCATATCCTACACATCACGTGCATTCAAGACCTATTTATAAATATCCTTATTTACCAAATTTTTCTAAATAATACATAACCCTTTTCTATTCAATTTGTAAATAATCCCTTTATATAACAACCTTCTGTGTATAAAAAAATGTATTAAAATGGTATTTTAAAAATACCTTATTTTGAACCCACATGATGCACACATATATTCATGAGTAACTTACCCTTTGAACTGTGCTTAGGTGAATAGGGTCGGACTTGGTACACGAGTTTGGATGCTGCAGAGGGTGCCATTCAATGGCTTGAAAAATCTCATCATTAAGAGATTTTTCAAACTTGGGTACTCCAATAACCTGCTAGTGTGACCCATGAACGTTAAGCAGAGAGATAAAGAGGATATTCGAGATTATGTGACCCATGTCAGGATCCTCTTCAAGAAAATCCCAATCGGCGAGAGACCAACCAAAAAAGCGGTATCCACGGTATTCATCAGCGGAATACAAAGTGAAGAGCTCTACAAAGCCTTGGCTGGCAACTCGAGCTTGCAACGAGACGCACTAGCAAGGGTATTTGAGTAAGCTATTAGAGTGGATGACCAGCTCAAGGAAAGAAGCTCTAGAGGCTTAAATTGAGAAGAGTTCAGTACTAAGAGTTCTGAGAGGGCCTCAATGCCAAGTGAGAGAGCAAGCCCAAGTGCGCAGGACAAAGGGAAGGGCACTGATTCGGGACAAGAGCTAGCAGAGATTAGGATGGACATAGCCAATTGCAGGAGATGATGAGATGACCAACACGCCCACATGTCCAATGTGTGCGTTGTGGCAAAAACCACTTTCCAATCGAGTGCCAATACCCTAGATCATGACCTTGCACTAATTGTGGTAGGTTTGGCCATGATGCCATGCATTGTAGACTACCTCGAAGACTCCCATACCTGTAGCCTTATGGGCAACCCTACCTTGCAAGTAGGCCACTAAATTTCTTTGGAAGGGAGGCCCCATGGGCTCTCTTGACACCTAATGATGCTAAGCCGCCCATCCCTAGGATGGAAATAAATCCTAGAGGTATCCTTAGACCACCTGGACCGCACGTGACCCAGCCACCAACAAGTGATACTCAAGTCCACTATGTGGATGAGCCTAGCGACGATGAGCTTTATGTAAACCCATACATGTCGTATGATGAGGAAGGCAATGCAATCCTTATGGACTACTGACCAGTATCTGTGATGGCATTAGGCAGAGGCAGAGGTAGAGGCCTAGGAGCACACACCCAAGAGGACTTTGTTGAGATATCGAGCTCCACTCGTGATACGCCAGGGTGACCGTTGTGTATTTATGTCACCGACTTGTCAGTTGTTGCAGACGCAGTTGGTACATCGCCCATGAATAATAGCTACATGATAGCTATCCTTATCTACTCTAGTTCGTGGCTCAGTTAGTATGCCACCTTAGTTAGTTGAGTTTGGTTTGAGACCCATATATAGGGTTCTTCTATTTCTTTGTATGAGAGTTCTTTTGGCTTACACAACTAAGAAGAGGAAAACTGTTTTTAGCCTCCACCCTTGTGTGTATTCCCCCATTGGGCAAGCAAGAAAGCTACAAGTGAGACTCCTTCCTTCTCTCCCACAATCTTGACATGGTATCAGAGCCTTGTTCGTGGTAAGGAGCTCAAGAAAGCAAGCCAAGCTCGCGGTGTTCTGGTAAGAGAAGTAGTGTTGCTTTCATTTTCTATTTTGGGAGCAGATCTCTGTAGGTAGCACAGTCGGAAAGTGCAGGAGTGCATTGTCTCAGGTTGAGACGCCCTTCGCGGTGAAGCAAGAGGGCAGTATATGCTGCGGGCGAGGGCTTTAGCCCTCGGTAACCTTGTTTTTTTGATTTGAAGCCATTTCGGGGCCTGTTTTGGAGGCGGAAGTTTTCTGCACACACTCAGGAAAAGGCCTAGTTTTATGCTGTGCAGCCACTATTCTACAGGTCGGTGAAAAGTTACTGTAGAAATTGCATTGTATGCTTGTGCGCAGAGACATTGGGAGTTACAGAATCATCCCTGTTGCCTGTTGATGCAAAATCGTCACTAGGAAGTGACTGTGTGGTCAAATACCACTTTCGTCAGTTTTGCAGATTTGCTTTTGTGAGGCTGAAGCTGTGTTCTTTGCAGTGACATAATTTTTTGCAGTGTTCTGTAATGGCGTCTGATTCTCTCTCATAGATTGTCACTGAAAAGCTTGACAAGAACAACTTCCAAGCATGGAAGTTTAGAATGACGAATTTCCTTATGGGAAAAGGATATTGGGAATTTGTTGCAGGAAATGAAGAAGAACCAGTTCTTCCTGATGTTCCCAATCAACAGCAAATGCAAGCATTTAAAGCATGGCATGAGAGAGCCAGGAAAGTTATGTATTGGCTGTCTATCAGCATTTCAGACTCTATGATTGTGCATATTCAAGATGCAAGTACGCCAAAGGAGGCATGGGATACTTTGTCAAAAATGTATAGCACAAATACGCAAGCTAGGAAAATGCAGCTCAAGCAAGAGTTGCACAATGTGCAAAGAGAAAACATGAGCATCAACGACTACCACATGAAGGTGAAGAAGATTGCAGATGCACTTGCTTCCATTGGATCGCTAGTGGAAGATGATGATTTAGTTTCTGTGACCTTGAATGGTCTAGGAAAGGATTATGCACAGTTCCGAACATCCATTTCCGTCCGTGAAAGATTTCTTGATTTTAAGGAGTTGATTGCTCTTCTAATTTCTGAGGAGCAGAGAAATGGTGGTGCATCTTCTTCAGGAGGAACTTCAAAAGAAGCTGTCTTCTACTCAAATGCTGGAAGAGGTAGAGGCAGAGGTAGAGGAGGCCGATTTGGAGGCCGTGGTAGAAATCAGAATATGCAGCAAACTCAAGAAAACCAGTCCTATGGAGGAGGACATGGTAACTCTAGAGGCAGGGGGAGCCAAAGAGGTCGTGGTGGATGGCAAAGAGGCCAAAATGCAAATAGTAATGTTGAATGCTACTACTGTGGTAAAATGGGTCATATGGCTAAAGACTGCTATAAAAAGCAGAATGACATCATGAATGGAAAACTGCAACAAGGGAGTTATGCATCTTCTAGTAGACAGGGTGATGACAGAAATGAGCATTTGTTTATGGTGCAGCACATGAATAATTCTGTGACAAGTGCAGAAGAAAGCAACGATGTATGGTATGTTGACTCAGGTGCGTCAAACCACATGACAGGTCATGCAGAATGGATGGAGGATGCAAGAAAAATGGAAAAACCAGGATTTGTGGAGACTGGCAATGATACTGCACATCCTATTGTGCAGATTGGAAAAATTCCTTTGTCTATGCAGGATGGGAAAAAGAAATACCTGTCCGATGTATTTCATGTCCCGAATATCACCAAGAATCTGGTTTCTGTTGGTCAAATGGTTGAGCAGGGCTTGCAGGTCAGATTTAATCCTCATGGATGCTTTGTTGAGGATATGAAAAATAAAGGTCGCTTGATAGCAAAAGGAAAGAAGAAGGGTAGAATGTTTACATTGGATGCAGACATGTCTGAATTGAGTGCAGCAATGTTTGCACATGGGACCGATGTAGTTGCAGATATTGATATCTGGGATAAACGCATTGGTCATGTTAATGTACAGCGACTTAAATCAATGCAGGCCCAAAATATTGTTGCAGGATTGCCCAAATTCAAGGTTGCAGAAATGCATAAGGTATGTGAAGCCTGTCAGTTTGGAAAACAGGCAAGGAAACCATTTCCTAGACATGTTCAAGAGAGTGAGAAGCCATTGGAATTAATCCACTCTGATGTTGTGTGGACTACTAAAGCTGCATCTCTTGGAGGCTGTCATTATTTTGTCACTTTTATTGATGACTATAGCAGAAAAGTTTGGGTGTATTTTATGAAAAAGAAAAGTGAAGTTTTTGGGCATTTCAAAACTCTTAAAGCTATGGTTGAAAAAGAAACAGGCCTGCAAATAAAATGCCTAAGGTCAGATGGAGGGGGAGAGTACCTCTCAAATGAGTTTGCAAGGTTCCTGCAGGAGCATGGCATAAAGCAGCAATATTCATGCAGTCATACCCCACAACAAAATGGAATTGCAGAAAGGAAAAACAGGCATATTGGAGAGGTATCTCATGCCATGCTCAATGAAAAAGACTTGCCAGATTTTTATTGGGCTGAAGCAGTTGCTATAGCAATCTACATAATGAACAGGACTCCCACTGCAGCAATACATGGAATGACTCCAGAGGAGAGGTATACTGGTAGGAAACCAGATATTTCTCATTTGAAAATTTTTGGTTGCATTGCCTATGTACATGTGCCAGATGAGTTGAGATCCAAGTTGGATCCAAAAGCTGAGAAGTGCATCTTTATTGGTTACTCTCTGCAGCAAAAAGGGTATAGATGCTATAACCCTTCTACTCGTAAGTTTACAATGAGCAGAGATGTTGTTTTTGATGAGATGAGTAGCTGGTATAAACCAGTAAATGTGATTGATGATGTAGATGCACAAAATGGTAATGCTGCACAGAATTCACAACAGCAGTCACAAAATATTAGTGGACCTGGAGCGTCCTCTAGCAGTGGTTCACATTCTTCGCCATGGACAAGCAGATTGAGATCAGGAGAATCTTCTCAAAGCAATGCAGATAGTGGTATGCAGGTATCACGAAAAGGAAAAGAGAAGGTTGACCAGCCCATGTTTGATGTGAATGCAGGTCACTCTTATGTGGATGGTGAATCCAGTGGCTCAGAACAGAGCATTGATGATGAGTTGGGTATTCCTTCTATTGTTACACCTGGAGTAAGGAAGACCAGGGATGTTTTGAGAACACTTGGGAGTGAACCTACTTTGCGCAGGTCTATGAGAGCTAGGTATCCTGTGGATAGGCTGAAATATGATGGATTTACAGCCATTCACTATGCATATATGGTTAAAGTGATACAGGAACCAGAACCCACTTCTTTTGAGGAAGCCATGGGAAAAGAAAAATGGGAGAAAGCCATGGATGAAGAAATGGATGCCTTGGAAGCAAATGCTACATGGGAATTGATACCTTTGCCTAAAGGTAAAAATGCAATTGGCTGTAAGTGGGTTTATAAGGTGAAGCACAATGCAGATGGTTCTGTGAACAGATACAAGGCAAGATTAGTAGTCAAGGGGTATGCACAAACATATGGCATTGACTATGAAGAAACATTCAGTCTGGTTGCAAGGATGGCAACCGTAAGAGCAGTCATTGCTATGGCTGCATCAAAGGGATGGTCTTTACATCAGATGGATGTAAAGAATGCCTTCTTGCATGGTGATTCGCAAGAAGAGGTTTATATGGAGCAGCCACTAGGTTATGTGCATGCTGTTCATCCTGAGTTTGTTTGCAGGTTGAAGAAAGCCTTGTATGGCTTGAAGCAAGCACCTAGAGCATGGTCTGACAAGATAGGACAGTATCTTGTCACTATTGGCTTTCAGATTTCCAAGGCAGATTTCTCACTTTATGTGAGAAAAACAGAGAAAGGTATTATGCTACTTGTCATTTATGTTGATGATTTGATTATGACAGGTGACAGTGATGAAGATATCCTTCATGTGAAAATGCTATTGAAGCAGAAGTTTGAGATGAAGGATTTGGGAGAGCTGCGTTATTTCTTGGGCATTGAGGTGATTAGATCACCAAGTGGGATACAGCTCTTGCAGAGGCAGTATGGATTGGACATGCTGTCCAAATATGGGATGACAGGCTGTAAGCCTATTTCAGTTTCTTTGGAGCAGAATGTGAAGCTGAGCGCAGATGCAGGTGAGCTTCTGGAAGACCCTACTATGTACAGACGCATAGTAGAAAGCTTGATTTATATGACCATTACCAGGCCAGATTTGAGCTATGCTGTTGGATTGGTAAGTCAGTTTATGCAGGCTCCAAGGAAACCGCATTTGGATGCGGCTAGACGCATACTCAAGTATGTGAAGTCCACATTGCAATATGGACTATTTTATGAGACTGGGGTTCAGATACAGTTGCATGGATACACTGATGCTGATTGGGCTGGTAGCATTTCTGATAGACGATCTACCAGTGGATATGTGTTCTCTTTTGGGAGTGCTGCAATCACTTGGAGCAGCAAGAAACATCCTACAGTTGCCTTGTCCAGCACAGAGGCTGAGTACAGGGGTGCAGCAATGGCTGCATGTGAGGTAGTTTGGTTGCATAAGCTACTTTATGATATGCATCAGCCTACAGATGGGCCAGTTGTCATTTATTGTGACAACATGAGTAGTATACACTTGGCAAATAACCCAGTCTATCATGCTAGAACAAAGCACATTGAGGTGCATTATCACTATGTGCAGGAGAGGGTTTTACTAGGTCTTATTGATTTAGTTTATGTCAGCACAGAGGATCATGTAGCTGATATATTTACGAAGGCATTGGGCGCAGAGAAGCTGCGCAAGTTCAGAGACCTGTTTGGTGTACAGGAATTGGGATTGAGCTCGAGGGGGAGTGTTGAGATATCGAGCTCCACTCGTGATACGCCAGGGTGACCGTTGTGTATTTATGTCATCGACTTGTCAGTTGTTGCAGACGCGGTTGGTAAACCGCCCATGAATAATAGCTACATGATAGCTATCCTTATCTACTCTAGTTCGTGGCTCAGTTAGTATGCCACCTTAGTTAGTTGAGTTTGGTTTGAGACCCATATATAGGGTTCTTCTATTTCTTTGTATGAGAGTTCTTTTGGCTTACACAACTAAGAAGAGGAAAACTGTTTTCAGCCTCCACCCTTGTGTGTATTCCCCCATTATGCAAGTAAGAAAGCTATAAGTGAGACTCCTTCCTTCTCTCCCACAATCTTGACAGACTTACGGTCACCCATGACACATTTCTTCGCACTACCCCAAGAGGGAGCAAGCAAATAGAGATAAGGCTAAGATGCATTGAGTGTGGAATCATTAATCTATTTGTTGATTGCCTTAGGCGGAGGCTATCCTCTAGTTCGAAAAATGAGGCATTAGTTCCATTGGGGTTGTTCGGTGTCAAGACACTTGATAGGGAGGTCATGCTTATCCCGTTGCATGTCATGACTCACGCGCATAGATGAAGCAGGCCAACATATCATTGCCAGGGCCTAGCAACCTTGATGCAAGCTCAATTGGTAAGAAGAGCCAAAGACAAAGGAAGGAAATACCAAATGCTAAGGTCACCCTCAAAACCGAAAGTGCCACAACACTGCTAGTTGGAAGGAAAGTCATTAACACAGAGGAAGAAACGTCGGCCCCACGTATAGCTGAAAAGGGAAGTGCCAAGTTCGGGGACTACCCCAACCCAGAGCGCCAACTTGAAGCCATCAAGAAGGTGAAAGAGGGGGTGGAGAAGGCCCAAGAGCACGTAAAGGACACTCATCCCATACTATAGATCGACGATCTCTCAAGCATAATCATGCCAATCTCTCTCCCACAACCAATATCAAGGGAGGCGATGGCACCACAAGATGGGCCGCCTAGACAAAGTCTAAATGCTCTAAACCAGCAAACCAGTCAAGGCCATTGGCTAAGAACCGCAGATTTAGGAGAGAGGCAAGTGACTAGCAACCTCCTCAATACACTGGTGACCACCCATGTGACTCTAAGCTTAGGAAACCTAGTTAGGCAACATCCAAAGCTATGGCTAGAGCTGAAATAGTGGACTGAAGAACTAAATAAGCCAAATACCACAGACTTGCGTGAGCACAATGCAGAAACTCAAATACTGAGTCTAACGTTGCACTCCATACCTAAATCCTTACATTTTAATGCCTTTTGGGAAGGGACGGAAATGCATGTAGTCCTGCCAGTCTTAGCAGTGGGAGGCATCACCAGAAAGGGGATCATGGGCACAAGGGCAGGAGTGAGTGTGCTAAGCCATGCAATACTCCAACAAACTTGGGGTAACCCACCAATCAAGACTACTAGGTTCAACGTCACACTGACTAACATAATGAAGATGAAACAGTTCGGAGTGTTGAAAAATTGGCCAATGAAGATTGCGAAAATCCAATTCTGTGTTGACTTCATAGTCATGAAGGGAGTGGACTATGACATCCTACTAGGTTGACCCTGGATGTGCAATGCAAGAGTTGTGGAGGACTGGAGCAACAGTCTTATCTTCCTAGGCAATCAAATGAAGGTCGTAAGAGTGGAGATGGACACATGGAAGACTACGCTTGTCGATGTGGATGCCATCTCCACAATGCTAAAGGGTAACGAATAGACTTGGGGATCCTATGGGGCCCTTACCAAGTATATCCCGTGTCTTGAGGATGAGAAAGACTGGATGCATATTCTTACTACCATTGACCTACCATTATCAGACACTGAGGAGCATGAACAAGTCATCAAGGCAATCGAAAAACCCAAGGACACACCCTTAATGCCAGTATGCATGATCACTGGAAACCTATATGGAAGAACCAACCCTGTTGCATTCCAAGTCTCAAACAATAGACAAGAGCTCTTGCAGGTCCTGGGGTACTTGACCGACAAGTTGGCTGGCAATCCAGCAACAAATCTTAAGCCACTCCGAGATCTCTTAGACGAGCCTGAAGGGTGATGGTCCAAAGTGCACGATTTAAACTTGAGATACAATTGAGCCTTAACCCTCAGCCAACAAGAAGAGATATGTTAGAACCTAGAGAATGATGAGCAATCAGACAAAGATAGTTGTGATGACGAGTATGAGGACTATTGTTCCTTCAGTGATGAGAGTGAAAGGAAAATCGATACCCTAGAATATGACACTAGGGGATGTATGATTAAACTGATACGAGTAGACCCCAAACCACGCAAGTAGAGTGCCCTTAGAGTAGCGAAATGAGTCGGACACAAGGACTGCGATTGAACTTGGTTAGAGCACACACGTGTAATCGACTACGAGCAAGTAGGCCTAGCCCCACCAAGTGGCACACCACTGCTGCGAACAGAATCACCTTCTCAGCTATGACCACCAAGAGAGAGTCCCTCTTCTAGTAAAGAGGGAGAGTTTGATTCTAAATCAGAAGTCATCTCAAATAGTGATCCTAAAATACATCAACCCCCCAAGACTAGACTCACCAAGGGGGACCTACTCGTCCACCTAAGACGCTGATGGTTAAGGGAGGAATGACGGAAGCTACCTAAAGAAACACAGACAGAAGAACATCAAAAACCGTAAGACTTGTCGAAAGGATTCATGAAGTTCAAAAAGGAAGATAGGGTGGTGATCTTGCTGGGAGCCAAACGACAGGGGCAAGCAAGCAAACCAATCGAGGGACCTGCCAAGGTCAAGGAGGTTAATTTAGCCAAGGAAGGGAAGACCCCATGATCTGTCTTTATAGCCGATGACTTAACCAAGAAAGAGGAAGCAGGTCTCATTTCTCTCTTGTGGGAGTATATAGACGTCTTTGATTGGTCCATAGAAGAGATCAAAGGGTAGACCCAAGTATGGTGACTCACAACATACCCATGACACTTGATGCAATACTGGTCAAGCAGCAACTATACCCCATGAATCCAAAGCATGCCCATGCTGTCAAGGAAGAAATCGACAAGCTAATGAGAGCAGGATTCATCTATGAAATTGAACACATGGGTTGGGTTTCCCCCATAGTCATCGTGTTAAAGAAGAATGGAAAAATTAGAGTGTGTGTCAATTACAAGAAGGTAAATGCAGCTTTGAGGAGAGATAACTACACACTAACATACACCGAGCACATACTTGAGAGAGTGGTTAGCAAAGAGGCCTATAGTTTCCTGGACGGCTTCTTTGGATAAATCAGGTGCAAGTACATCCTAACGATAGGCATAAAACCGCATTCGCTATGGAATTGGGTATCTTTGCCTACATAGTCATGCCTTTTGGGTTGACTAACATGCCAGCCACCTTCCAACGAGACTGATTTGTACAATATTCAAAGACATGCTGAGGAAGGAGTTAGAGGTCTTCATAGATGACTTGTGTGTTCACTCTACTTGTGAGAACACTTAGACAGACTCTGAGTGGTCTTTGAATGATGTCGATTATACCGTCTCTCCTTGAATCCCTTGAAGTGCTAGTTTTGGATGAAGCATGGATGTATCCTAGGACACATGGTGTCAAAGAATGGCATTGCCATAGATTTCTCGAAGATCAAGGTCATTGTCAATCTTCCACCCACAATTGATTTAAAGGTTATTCAATGCTTTCTTAGGACACATAGGGTATTATTAGCGGTTCGTCTTGAACTATGCATTGATTGCTAGACCTCTATACAACTTGTTGATCATATTTGAATGAGCTAAGGAATGCCAACATGCGTATGAGGAATTGAAAAAGGCTCTGACCATAGTACCAATTCTACGAGCCGTAGATTGGACACTTATGTTCCATGTGTACATTGACGCTTTGAAATTCGTCGTAGGAGCTGTGTTGTGCCAACCTGGCGAACACAACTTGGACTACCCAGTAAGCTTTGCTAGCAGACAACTCACTGAATTGCTCAACAACGGAGAGAGAGGGCTTGGCCATGATGTTTGCTGTAATGAACTTTTGGCATTATCTTCTGGCTACAACTTTTACCTTCTTTGTTGACCATCAAGCCTTGTTATATCTAGTTAACAAACCTTGTGCTATAGGACGCATTGCCAGATGACTACTTCTACTTTTGGAGTTTGACTTCTCCATGGTGGTGTGTAAAGGGAAGTAGCATTACATGACTCACCATATATTGCACATCCCCATAGGAAATCCTTGCCAGACGAACTGCCAGACGCACATCTATCCATCTTGTCCAATGAAAGGGATTTGTTTAGAGCTAACATAATGTCGTATTGGGCAGATGACATAGCTCAAGTGCTTGAGCACGGACTACTAGAATGACCAATAGAAAATGCCCTGACTTAGGTAGCTCATCCTGAAGATCCAATGCTATCAGTTGATAGCAGGCCAACTTTGTAGGCTAGGGCAAGTCGGGTTACTGTCAAATGCATGTGTGAGCATGAGATGAATGACGTACTGACAAAGGCACATGACATAATCACAGGGGGATATTCCAGTGGAGACATGACAGTCCAAAGGTACTGCACTCCTAGCTGTGGTGGTCTATCCTCTTTCGAGATGCGGCAGCATTTGTGAAGCATTGTGATGAATGCTAATGGACTAAAGTTCTGATTCATAAGGATCACATGGAGCTAACCCCAATTATCACACGACAACCCTTCGAGAAATGGGGGATTGACTTCATCAGACCCATTAGTCTTGCGACACAACATTCATAAGCCAAATACATCATTGTGGCCACCGATTATCTAACAAAATGGGTAGAAGCATGAGCTACAAGAAAAAATGACACTAGGACAACCGCTAAGTGCCTATGGGAGCAAGTGATCTCATGATTCGGCTGCCCCATCAAACTAGTTAGTGACCAAGGCACACACTTCCTCAACACAGTGATAGCTCACATCCTATCCTCCTTTCTAATCATCCATCGAAAATCCTTGCCTTATTACCCTCAAGAAAACGGTCAAGCCGAATCCATGAATAGAATCTTAATAAACATTCTGACCAAAGTCATCTCTGCTTCACCATGCAGTGATTGGGATACCAAGCTGATGGCGGCCTTGTGGGCCTACTGCACAACATACAAGATGATTGTAGACCCCTTTTAGATTGATATATGGTAAAAAGGTGATCCTCCCCTTGGAATTCATCATACCAGGCCTCAAGATAGCCCTTCAAGAAAGATGGGATGGGAAGGAAGCATGGACAGAACACTTGATTCAACTCGAATGCTTATTAGAAACCTGGCTTCTAGCCACCCATGTGCTAATATGCGAAAAGGAAAGACACAAATTCTAGTTTGACAAGCAACACAACTTTAAACAAGGAGACTTAGTGCTGCTATACTCAGTCAAAGGACATAAACAAAAACTAAAGTTTTGAGGGCTAGGCCCCTTTAAGGTTCAGACCATCAATCAAACTGGCAACGTAGAGCTTGAAACCCTAGAAGGTAAGGGCATAGGATTTTTCAATGGCAGCCGCATAAAGAAGTTCTTTCCTCCCATGCACCCATTGCATAAGCCCCCAATGCTAGCACCTCCTATCCACATATGAGTAGTTACTATCACTCAGATGGACAATGAGGATGAGAAACCAGTAGAACCAGCTTATCTAAGCATGAAGGTCATTGCCAAGCACACATGCATCATCAACGCTTTGATAGATGAGGGAACCGATTTTAATGTCTTAACCCATGACCATTGGACCCTGAAGGGGAGCCATGGAGGTCTACCCTGAGACCTACGGACCGATTATTGATCAAGCGTTTCAAGCTGAGCGGCCATGGCTACCTCTCACATAGCCGACACGCAATGCCTACCTTGCGGCAAGCTCAAGCAACCTCAAGCCCTCTCCGTCAAGCTCCATCCTCCATAGCCGCGCGAGAAAAGAGAAGAGAAAAGAAGAAGAGAAGATGAAGAGAGATGATGGGGAGCTTCTTCTCCACAATCGCTCACTCTCACACACTCACTCCCTCACTCCCTCACACTCCCTCAATCCCTCACTCAAGCACAAGCAAGAAGGCAAGAAACAAGAGAAGAAGAAGAAGAAGCTTTGGCCACACACAAGAATGATCTTCTCATTCACATTTGAACTTTATATACATGCCCTACTTTTTGGGCGGTCATCCCCACTTTTTACATGGCCTTCCATTAGCCTAGGCCCTGTTTTCCTATTTCCCACCGTTCTAACTTATCCCATTCCCAACTAGTTCATACAATTTTCACAGGAGTGAGCCTGGCACTCTTTTACAAGGATTCAGGAGAGCTTTCACAATTAATGGTGCACTTTTACTCTTTTCTTTTCTCGAGGCGACATTGAGGCCTTCTGGAGAGGTCGTCATTCAAATTTTTCAGGGTCAAACTTCCATCACTTCCATCTGGGGCGCCTTTTCCTTCCTTTGTCATGTGCCCTTTCGGTTATCTCATTTTTCCATTTTCTTACTCCTCTGCTCCATTTTCCCACTCCTCTGTGCTGTGGTAAACATTACCTCCCTCCTAGCTAAGTGCCAGTCCCATGGCGCTGTGGTGGGGTAGTTGGGGTTGTTGCTAAGTGGAAATGGTGGGTAGATAACCACAATCAAAATGTGCTGTTGTGAATGAGAGGTGATGGAGTTTGATTAACGATGACCGGGAGAGATTCTGCCATGCTTTAGACTTCATGATGATGCTCGGAATTTCTTACACAGTTGTAGCTTCCCTTCTGCGATGGCTGATAAAGATTTTGCATTGGCATCTCTAATCCTTTTCATTGCTAGCTGACTGTTGAGAACCATGTAGCCATGCATCCCCTGCTGATCTGAAAGCACTTAATCAATAAGCAATCCGCAGGTCTAGGGGTTTGAACATACATTTGGAGAATATGAGGTTCCAAAATCTATGCCAATGGTGGGTCCATCACTGAGTTTTCCTTCTACTTGATTTGGTCATGGTAGCCATCAACAGGCAGATGGTCGGCTACATCAAGCATGTTGGTCCATCCAACCATCGGAGTATGCAAAAGCTCCTGAAGCTGCTATAGTGGTGTCCTGTCCGACTCATGGAAAAATTCCTGGTCATTAGCGGATGTCGTGGATGGTCTTCTTTAGCTAGGTAGCCATTCACTGAGTCACGATCATAGCCTGCAAGAGAAAGTTGTGCACTCCCTAAGGGGTGTGTCTATCTCACGGTGTGGTGTAAGTGCATGTGTAGGGGAACTAGGAGATGGGTCTAACCTTGGGTAAGCCCTTGGTAATGTCCCACACTTGAGGACCCAGTTTGTGTGTTGTTGGAGGTATAGTGCAAAACTTAGGGTGACAAGTCTGGAAGTCCTGCCCTTGATGTGCCGTAAGCGTGAAGTGGGGGAGGGGCTAGGTGTAAACCCTAGGTGTAGTGAATGAAGTGAGCCCTCGTGCTTTTTTCTTTTCTCTTTTTATTTTTCTTCTCTTTTTTTTTTTGAAGAATTGCATACAAGGAAGATGTCCTGGCTAATGCCTATCACCTTCAACTGGATTACGAGGCGGTTGCAAGCATTGGGATAGGAATGTGCGACTTTGTAGATATTATTTACTACTTGCCCGTGCCTTCAGAGGTGTGGATGATAAGAAATGATGATTGCACCTCGTGAAGTGGGTATCAATCTGCTCTCCCTTGTCGCTTACTGTTCTTTCGCTTGATTCCCCTCCTTTGTGGTGAGGTGGGCTTTGATGCGCCGCTTCCTCCTCCATGATGCCCTCATTCTTTATTGCTTTGTCTATGATGGCTGTCAGGATGCCCCCGTATCTGATTGTAGCTACTTTTGATGCAGGTTTCTTCCTTGCGAAGCGCGTGGTTGAGGTAGGGGATTCTCCTCCTGCTGGTGCTTCCGTCGGAGTGAGGAGGGCAGCTGAACTTTGAATGGTCTTCTGTACAAATTCATTCCAGTCTATTTCTTCAAGGACTCCTGCTGCTATGCTTTTCAATAGTGGGACCCCGATCTTGTTCATCAGCGAATTGTAACATTGGTCCAAGAAGAGGGTATGGATCATCTTTGCTTGTAATTTCACCGCTGGGTCCAGGATGTCAGCCAAGCTGATTCCATCCACAGTATGCACCGCTTCTTTCTTGACCCCCAGCATGGTGTAAACATCTCGTCTCGGTCTTCTCTCTTTCTTTGGCACAAGCCCCAGGGCCTTTTCTATGATTGTTGCATTGAGGGGCACTTTGATTCTTCTTTCTTGCTCCCCTGTCCTTACTGTGACGGTGCCACAGTTCCTGCTTTTGTCGAAGTTCCTCAGGAAATCTGCACACATGCTGTAATCCATAGCCTACCCCACCTTCTCCACGTACTTGTGGAGGTGGCATCTATCCACCAAGTCTTTGATTGTGGGTTCCTCCAGGATGGTCTCGTCTAGATTCAGTGTGTGCTTGAAAATGGACTGATTGAATCCACGCGTTTCGATGCTGACGACAAATTTGGTCATTTCCTCTTCAGAGAATGGGAGTTTGCCTCCTTTGTCCTATCCTGCCATGGTGGTGACCTGTCAACACGCCATGCCAATGTTAATGCCTAACAATCGGCTTATTTAAAATCAGAACTCAGTTTGAGAGAAAAATATATGTGCTCAAAATGGGTACGCTTGCTTAGAGGCTTGACCATTGCTATTGTTTTACTTTGCAGTATTCTTCCATAGAAACTTACTTAATTATAACAATCTGCTAGCTAGATAGCATAACTTTTCATTTTTTCTATGCTCTTGCTCACATTGCTCCCCCCTCCATCGGGGATCTTTCAAAGAATCCTTCCTAGGATTAACACCGGAAGGACAAGGTAAGCGCTGTTTCGCGTGGGTTGACTTACCTAGCCAATAGCCAATCGTAGAAGCTTGGATTGTATTCGAGTTGGGCATGACAATCCAGAGTAGATGGTTGGATGGAGACTTGGGAAATGTAGGTCAAAATGTCATGGAAGAGATCTCCGGTACTGAGGCGACTGGCAACATGTAATTCCTCTTTGGTGAGGAATTGGTCAATGTAGGGGTGGGCGCACATGGTCGTCCAAATGCTGATAACGGGTGATGGCCAAGACCCTAAACGAGATAGGTGCCACATAAGTGGGGTCATATTCGATAGTTTTAATTGCCCTGTGTTGCTCAGCATTGGTCATTATGCGACAACCTTTTTTCTCCCATTGGATCCTTAGCGTAAACCACTGCTGCAAGAATGTGGAAGGTGAGCTTGCCATCTGCTTGAGCTCTTGCAACTCCTGTTCAAGAGCAGAATGAGGAGGCTTACGATAAGAAGTGATAAGTCTTCTGAGTGCAGCTTGATCCTTCGAGATTTCATCGTTTGCTATCAGTTTGACAGCGATTTTGGGAACTTTAGTGGTCATAAGTTTGTATTCCTCCCAAGTGTATGGTAATGCACGAACATCCGAAGCAAGCGTTTTGTCAAGAAGGCCTAGGTCTAGCCTCTCATAGCTTCTAGCAAATGTAGTGAAAGTTTCGTCTAACATTTTAATGCAAGTTATTAAGTCATCCCCAGAAGTTGCGGCAAGGTCCTTAGCCAAAGAGAGGAA